>NC_063215.1:95994009-96294009 GCF_020740725.1 Corvus hawaiiensis | reverse complement strand
AGCTCGCCTTTAAAAGGTCAACATAACCAACATTGCCATTTGCTGAAGTGAGGAGCAATTGCTGGATTGTGCTCAGCAGCTTATGGTGTCAAACCTTAAATCTGTAGGACAGTGTTCCTATTTGCAGTTGCAGATGCAGGTAAGGCACCTTATTTCCATAATGAAAAAACGTTTGATGCAACATAGACAATGCCCGTCTCTTGGCCCCAAACCCCTCAGATCAGAAAGCCACAGACACAGTTTAGTTGCCAACACTGCTCAAGAGGATCTGCAAACAAAGGGAATTCCTGTCCTGCTCTGATCTGGTTCATCCACATGCCACTCCTCTAAGGTAGGCTTTTTATCACTGTTTTCAGAATAGAAGAACAGACCCACAAAAGTTTCCAAAGTCATCAAGGAAAACTGTGAAGTGGCAGGAACTGGATTACAGAAACAGTATCAAGTGCCCCACGTCCTCTTGTCACTACCTGTGCATTTCAACCAGTTTTCTCTCTTCTGTTCTTCTCCCACCTCTCCCCTGAGACTTCTTACCAAATTGTTCTTCAACTGCAAAAGACCTGGCTAATTGATTTATTGACAGATTTTAAGGCCAAAAGAAACTACTGTGAGGCACTAATCTCTCTTTTAGGAAATCAGCACTTCAGGCAGCAGCTCCTGCCAGCAAATCCACGGCCGTGGCCAGGACACTACCTTTAAAATGAGAAGCAGCATTTCTTTGTATATGTTCTGCTCATCTCTTTTGATTAAGTTTTTTATCCCATTTCTAGATCAAATCTATTCAATTTCTAAGTGGCCATTAAAGAGAAACAGTGAACCTGATTGACCCAAACATGTTAAATTTTTAAACTAAATAAACTGAAGAAATTGTGGTGAGTATTTGATTTCCGACCTCATTCTGTTTACATTAAAAACATCTCTTTATCACAGATGTAGAAATCTAGAAATATTTTAAAACAGTTACATAAAATACTAGCTAGTGCCCCACTTTTGTTAAAGATTTTTAGGTGCAGACAAACAAAAATGAAACTGGATATTGACATGCAGTGAAATTTCTACATTGGATTTCCTCAGAGGATCTTTTTCTGACCTGCTATTTGGAACACAGTATCTTTAGAGATGCCTGCCTCTAAAATCCTGCATGATTATTGGACCTGTCTTGTTATTCAACAAGTCATTAAATCCATAGTGTTTTATAAACAACAGAAACGATGTTGTTTCAACATCTCTACACGGATCCTGAAAAGGGTCCTGGTGTTCACTGCCTCTCTGGGAGCTACATGACTATTGCAGGAGGTGAACATAAAGTGTGTATAAGCAGTCAAGGCTCAGAAATTATATTCATAGTGCTGTATCTGTAATGAAAAAAAAAGAAAAAGGTATAATCTTATTTCAGAAATGAGGCAAAATTACAGCATTACGGACTGTAACATAATATGGGAAGGCTTTCCACCCTGCAATAGCTGAATCAAAGTTAGTCCTCAATAAGCAGGGGTGGCTATTGCCCCACACAGATTTATTTAATATGCTGGTGATTCCTTCCCTAGCTCAGGTATATATACACAGAGCTGTACAGACAAAATCTAAACAGTTTTGCTGAATAAGGATAAATTTCTGAACAGAAGCCAACATATAGTTTAATTCTCACACTCACAGCTAGCACTAAAATATCTGTGTCCTGTGACTGGCTTGCAGCTGCCTGTGTAAAAGAGTTGCCCATTATTTGGAAAGCAAGCTAAAAGATACAGGAAAAGCTCATCAAAGAATCAAAGCATGCTGCATCCACAGTTAAAACATTTTAAAGGATCATAGTTATTAGAAATTCAAGTTTTTCAAGTATTAAAAATAAATCTTTAATTCCCCTACAGATTCCTAGTATCCAGAGTATTTTATAGAAACATCTGGATAAAGGAATAAAGGCAAATCCATTGTGTTTCTAGACATTCCTGGAGCACTGATGTTCTTGAGATTATGCTATTGGATTACTGGTATAAAAATAATAAATATTTTCAGTACTTAAAGCTGTAATGCTTTATGTTGGATTTGAATTTTGGTCTCATTTTAGTAAAAGGTGGATGGAGATTCAGAGTCTCCTCCTTAGCCAGAAGGATCTAGGGAGTTTATTGCTTAGTGACCTATATTTTTCTCCTCTGCATTATTTGAAAAGTTATTTAGCAACTTCCCTGCTCTTCAGTCAACCTTTTAAAATAGCTGTCAAGACAAAAATATGGTTAAGACTCTTTTCCTCATTCCCATGACATATGAAAGTGAGGGTTTATTAATCTATGCTAAGAATGCTGTAAAATATCCTGGTTTGCACAAAATGCATTAATTTGTGTTTATTGTTTTAAATGAAGGGCAATAATACATCCCAAAAAAAGCTGTGTCTCACACAGAAGGGGTGAGAGACACACCGCAGTGAGATCTGTGGATATGTTTTCACAAGGTTTTGCAATATTACAAATACATTTTCTACAGGTCACTAAGCTAACCAGGAACTTAATGATATAGCTGGCTCAGGCTCCTGTTTGTTAACAGAAAATGTATACAAGCCTTGCCAGAGGTGCAAGGACTAAGCAGTTATAAACTTCAGCCTGTGCCCAGAATGCTGCTTCTCCATAAACATATGGTATGGTCACAGAGCTACCCCGAGCCCTTCCCTGTCTGAGAGGAAAGCACGAGATCCAGAGGCTCAGAGCAGGCTTTCAAAGCTCCATTTGTGCAAGGTCTTCACCCTTCCTGCTTACCATTTCCCTAGGGAGCAGCAGTGTGTTGTGGAAAGTACTGGTAACCAAAGACAGCAATGCAACAGCCTAAACCCGATGGCTCCAGCCCAGTTCTTTCACTTTATCCCGTTTACTGTTCCCTCTCCTGTTGTTGGCTTTTTTTTTTTTTTTCTTTTAACATGCAAGTTGCCATGAAAAATTTGTTAATGAAATATTTGCTTAGAAGTCTGCTCTGGGCTAGGCTGATAACCTATCTGTGTTTGAGTTTGGCTTCCCATATTCTAAATACTCGTCTTCTCTCTGTTTAGCTTATTGATTGGTTTGGCAGGAAAAGCAGCCTTGTCATCAGTGACCAAGGTCAAACCAAACAAAAAGGGACAGGAGGGGGGAAAAAAAAGAAAAGAAGAAGTTGGACGGATGAGCTCAGTGAGACAGCAGTGGAATATCTGACCTCCTGCAACTTTCCTTTCGGAGATGGGTCCTGGTCTGCCCAGGAGCCTGCTGGCTTTCACAAGGTCAGAAGAAATCACTGACATCATCAGAAACAGCACTCAGAAACCGCAGGAGAGACGAGAGCTGAGAGCCAGCCAGAATCCACAGAGGGAAGAGGTGGATACGACCACACCAAGGCTGGGTGCAAATGCCCACAGGAATGTCTCCTGAGAGCTCTGGTGCAGAGCAAATGGGGTGCTGAGTCAAATATCTCAAACACCTAAAATTAGAAACTTAAAGCCCATGTCTACAAATAATACGAGTAGCAGTCACCTGTTCCCAGAGGTGCCTCAAGCTGTGTTTCAGAGAGCACTACAACAGCACAAAAAGGAGTTAGTGGGATTTTTTTTCCCCTTGAACATGACTAGGTATGGGTTTATACATCTAATTCTCCAAATAAGGTTTACAGATTTTGGCCTCAACCTTTCAGTTCTACTCCTAACCCATGAAACAAGAAATCTGTGGAAAATGAGTCAGGAAGTTTAAAGGCCCAACCCAGACACACGTAAGATGTAAGCACATCCTCTCAGCAAGGCAGTGGATACCTTCCTATCATGTCAAGTTCAACCTTGTTTGGGGGGAGTTTTATATTACCTGAAAGTCCCAGTCCACAAAATTCATATAATGCCCTTACAGCTATACAGCGCATTCTACCTAAAAATGCAGATGAATCAATGAAATATGTCCAGAACTGTATGAAACCCATTGGAAAATCCTAAATATAAGGTTATGCTTCACTACATCATCCTTTCAAACCTCCTTGCAAAATATTTTTATGTTTATGTAATTCAGTGTGAACAGCAGCGTGCAATTTCACAGAAGAGATGTGAAATTGCAAGGGAAGGTTAGATCACGGCCAAGAAAACTGAAATCAGCTGTACTGTAGTGTAGCAGTACCTTACTGTAAAGAAAATTCACTTTCTGGTTTTTGCATACAGTACAGCTGAGGTGTTCTGAAAGGAAGCTGCAACAGAATAGACCTGCTAAATAAAATACCTGGCAATATTGTTATCTGGTACAATACATTCATGTTAGTGGCTTTACAAATGAATAAGACGGTGCCAGAGGCTAATAATTATGTGACATGAACTGACTGTTAAATCCTGCAGTCTTTACTCAATATTTATATAGTCCTGACTTGTGGGGAGTTCAGCTTGATAAATGTCAGAGTAAAAGAAGTAAAAGAGAACTAAATCTGTTCCCAGGTTTCTCTTTAATCTTGTTACTTTCCTTCCCACTAAGGAACTAATTCAGTGATCAGTGTGTTATTCACAGGATACTGGAAACATTATTTTAGCAGAAGTACTTCATAGTTTATAGCCCATGACTATAGCATTTGAGAAATTCAGCTTCACTGACCCAGCTCGACATATGAGAGAGAGGACTCCAACTTCCTATCTGCCAACATGGTCTCATTAACAAACTGAATAAAAAGGGTCTTCACCACAGCAAAGAAAACAGATGCAGAAAGATGCTGCTTATCTATAGAAGGGGATGCCAATTTATCCAGGAAATAATTCTTCTCTGTGCATCCCAACCCACATGTCTTAAAAAAGATAACATTTTTCAAGGAATGCAGGAAGCAAAACAATTTTTTGTACACAAGGTACTGGAGACAAGGTTATCTGACAACTGCCCAATTTGCATAAGCAAAGGCCAACGGCTGCACAAGTACATAGACCTCTATTTTTAGCAAGAGCAAGTTCCTTTGGTGGATCAACACTGAAACATTGCAGAGAATGATTTTAAGGATGGGGTGCAGGCAATGTCTCTGAAAATTAGGCCCTGTCAAAGATGCACCACTGGGAGCTCTCAATATCACCAGTTGTTCTTCATCCTTTGGGGCGGGAGGACCTGACCTTCCCAAAGGGTTTCAGGATGAACCTCATGAGACAATTTCAAAGGCCTCTCAAATAATCTGGGCCTATGTGTATGGTGCTGATTTCCACTGCAGAAAGATTTGCTCAGGATTACCCAAAGAAGACGGAAAACTGGGTAACAAGATCAGAAGAAATGAGATGTCCCTAAATAAACCAAGGCTCTGGTGTCTGACATGTGGATTTAGCTGCCCTTCGCCAAGAGTGCTTTAATTTGTATCACTGTAATCGGGTTAAGAATTATTGTAGCCAAAGTAATTAGCAGCAAGCTACCAACCAGCTTCTTGACACAGAAAGCAAACCGGTTTCTCCTCCAAGTATTTGCCCCCCTGAGGGCTGGGAGGTAAAGAGGAGAAGGAGGGAATTAGGGGTGACCTTGCATTAATGAACAGTAACATGCTCCTGGATCAATGGGCAAACCTGGCATAGACAGAGAGGAAGCATCAACTGTGTCATCGAAGTATCCCTGATATCCATGGGGGTTTTGCAATGGATGCTTATGCAAAAGAGGTAAACACAAATGAGGCTGGTGCAACAGAAAAAAAGAGCTACAGGAAGAGAGAGAGAAGGTGTGAGGATGTAAACAAAAAATAAACAGAGAGATTGCTGTGGGGTGGTTTATTTAAAGAGTCCCTACATTTGCATTATTGGATTAAGCATTTTGACCAAAGTTTGTAGAATTTATTTTGGCCAAAAATGACTAATATGAATATTGGCCTCATGCCTGAATAAAGGAATGTAGTTTCTCTCTCTAATCAGGTTGCAACAGATAAAGGCTAAATAGAAATGAGTAATTCACCGTGACTCAATATTACATGGGCTGTATTTTAAGAGCTGAATTTCAAGTGCATTTCTGTTCTTTATTTCAGCTGTGCTGTCTTTCGCTCACCCTCACCACATTGTGTGTCAGCCTGGCTTGGCAAAATGGGAATCATTTTCTTCTATAAGCCTGATGTACTTTTTAGGAGACTCTGTCTTCCTGGAAGCAAAATCAATTCAAGTATTCAGGAGGCCCCTAGTGGCTTATAGTTTCAGAGGAAGTTTCCTCTGAAGCCTAGCATGTGAGGCTCAGAAAATACACAGAAGGTCGGGGAAACAAAAGGGACTCCCCACTTGTTGATTAATGTCATTGACAATAAACAGCAAAGCTTGCTCTCTGACTTCAGTATCTAGGAATCTGGCCTTCAAGGCCCGAGATACATTTACACAAAGCACTCAGAACGTGCAGAAGAGAACAATAGGGTCTCAGGCTTCTTGGTGTTTTGCATGTTTCTAAGCATATCCTGGGAAAGAATTACAATGTGATGAGCCCTATATTTGAAACAGCTGTCAAAGGGGAGCCTGTGCCAGTTTCATTTTGATCCACAAATATAGATGCTTTCTATTACTGACACTAGACTACGCAATAGGTTTCCAATGCGGTGCACGAGTGCGTAATCCTCCATTTGCAACTCTTCACCCAGTTCCCACACCAGGAGAAGCAGATATGACCAATCCTGACTGGGTAATTGGCATCAGGAAAGCTATTGCTGTTTCCAACAGCTGAGGTTCTGCCCTGTACCCTACTATACACAAATACATAATATTACATACTAGGTGAGAACCTGGATCACCTGTAGGCTATTTTTACATGCAGGGTTATTAAAAAGTAAGAGAAGAGTAATCACAAAAGAAGGTGAGAGTAATTAAGTCCTGCTGCTCCTCTGGCGAGTTTTGGCCTAGACAGTCAATGCTTTCTTCATCACATATGTATTTCCCTGGGCCTATTTTTATATGTCACAGGATAGTCAAAGAAATGTCCTTAATTCCCAGCACTTTGATTCACCTCCACAAACTAAGCCTTGTTGTAGGTGACTTAGCAACCATGTGATCCACCTATTATTAGAACAGTTAGCCCTCCAAGCCCCCAAACTCCTGCCTCCCCTTGTCCTTATATATATATCTGTCTCCTAGCAGAAAAGTGGCACATGACCTCCTATCCTCAAGAATACTTGGCACAAGTCCCTACTTCTCAGCTGAAGCTATTGTTCTAGGAGAGAATGACACAGGCGTGCAAGAGTCTTGCTGACACTTTTGACTTTAAACATGAAATGCCATTAATCAATCAGCAGCATCTGTTTGGAAAAATTAAGTGGCTGGAATCAAGGCAAACACAATAAATAATCCTTAGGCAAACAGGAAAGAAAATAAGGGAAGACATGCTTTTGACTTCTTGTTACTTCGAATTCATTTGATTTGTCTTTCACATCCTCCTTACAAATATTAGGGCTTACTGAGTGTACAGTATGAAGATACCAAACTCTAAAGGCTTATGCAAAGTACTGCCACCAAATTAAAGGTGCTAAGCTTGCAAGATATAAGTGTCTGTCATGGAATTCACACATGACATGGCAGCAGAGGGGGTCTGAATTCACAGATGTGAGCCAGACCAGGCTCACAAAATGCCCAGGAGTCACTTGAAAGGTTGACTTCTCTTGCTATTCAGCAAAGTTGCAGATGTGAGTTACGGTCTCAAAAACATATTCCTTCCCACTACAAATGCTTCAGAGACTTAATACTACGTGGAATCATTCCTGACAGGTGCTCATATCCATCAAAACAAGCATCTAGTGGATTTCAAACAACCCATAGCTCCTTGCAAGGCGGACACCCACACATACAGCACCTCAGTATCTAAGAGCCTGCTGCTGTCACCTCTTTGCAGGAGTGAATGGAAAAATATTAAGCTGCACCTTGCAGTAGAAGAGTATCTATCTCTGCCAGGAGGGAAAAACAAGGAATAGCAGTGAACAAGCCACCAGGCTCAAGAGGGTCCTTGACTTCCACATGGTCTCTTTGTTTTCTGCACAGCCTGGAGTCCAGGATTACAGTCCAGTTTTACTGGCCCCCGAGACTGGTTCAACAGGGGAAGAAAATACGTGGAACATTGCTCCCTGCTAGCGAAACAATGCTCAACCCTTCCCCAAATCACCAGGCTCATGGCCATGCAGACCTGCAAGCCTGGTGTGAAGAAGACAGAGAAGCCTCATCCCCCTCCTCAGCCGTGGGGACAAGGAGCACTACTGCTGCTGGCCTGCACAGGATGGGAAACTCAAACTCGACCAGTTCACAGTGTGGGCACGTTCAGAGAGAAAACTGAGCCCACCTCCCTGTTTCACACAGGCCATTAAAGGAGAGACATTTCAATCCAGGCTGATGACACCCTCAAATTTCCATTTCACTACCAATTCCTGCTACAAAGATCTGCCTGAACATTGTAAAGTAATGATATAAGTGATATGTATGGGTCAGAATGACATAGGAGCAGAGAGTGGGAAAAAACACAGGAGCAAAGCACTGTGAGGCCGTCTCCATTTCTAAAACACGTGTTTGGCTGACCAGAACTATTTGATTAGTCCCAATCTGAAACAAGGGTTTGTTTCATTTTTTGAGCTGTTTAATCCTTTTGAAAACACCATTCAAAATGAAAATGTCACTTTGAACTCTACACTTGCTTTGTACTGGCTGAAGTACATATGAGCAAAACACTTCAACTTTACAGAAAAGTAAACAGAAAACTGTGAGGAGGGAGCTAATCTATAGATATTTTTGGTCCCTTACACATTCTGCATTTCAGAGTGGATTTCCTATTTGCTCAACAACAGAGCTTGCCAATCTCTACGTGTTCCTGGAAAGCAGCATCAATGTACCTATGGCTTGGCCATGGATGAAGATTAAGCTGACCTAAGCTTAACTTTCAGCTCTGTTGACATCCTTACAGAATGCACTTCACCCGTGATACCTCTGTTTCCTCTTCCACCATCATATTTAGGGCAGAAATATCCTATTGCTCTTACGTGTTTCTGCCATACAAGCTGCCACAACATTCCTGTTACTGGTAATAATATCTGGATAAATGAGGGTTTGTAGGAAGAGCTAATATCTTTTATGAGACTAGCTGATATAACTGACAAAAGTGAACAAGTTGTGGGGTTAAGGGTCCTTCATGTACACTAGAGAATATGCTAGAGCACTCCAATTCCAACAGCATCGGATAGATAAATAGAAACCTCACGACAAAAAATGAAGAGCACATTTGAGATGTCCCTGTCACTTCCTCCAGAAACAACAGAAAAAGGGATAGAATGACATACATATTTTTGAAGGAAATAAAAGGTTAAGAAAATAATTGTAGAGAGTCTTCTTTATCCCCCAAACCTTTTGTATGTGTAAAATGAATCTGCAATAACAGCTCACCGCAACGCCAAAACCCCAAACTGCTGTCAGTCATTCCACTAGTAGTTGCCTGGGGCAACTGCTTTCACAATTATCAGTGGATTCACGAACTTGCTGCAGTCACGAATGATGCAACTGATTTTTTTTTCAGTGGTCAGGTTGCAAGTGAGGACAAGAATACTCAGATGTTCTAATCAGCAACACATAGATATATGAGAAATCCTCTTTATATCAGGCACACCTGATATAGACCATGGCCAAGGCCAGGCCATGTCAATTTGACAGATATATGCCAAAATACATGGATCACAGAAATGGAAACTAGATCTGTGACGATGGTGTTCCAAAGAAAGCAGTGATTCCAGTAAGACTAGTATGAATCTGGTACACAAGACAGCACAAGTTAAAAGCCCTTGATGGTACCTTAGCACATTCTTTTCACTTTGCTGGTAACCTAATGTTAAATAAGCCCTTTCCTGTAGAAATAAGAAGCTTGGTTTACAATTTCTGATCTTTAAAAAGCCCATTCAGGCATGAGCCCTCTTGTACCATGGGCAATAAAACATACTCAGGGTCAACAAGTTCACTATAGGAAACAGCTAAGGGTTTTCATGAAGGAAAGCCAGATCCTGGATCCCAGCAGAGGGTGACATTCCTATGTGCTCATCACTGCTTTGCCACAAGTGATTCACAAACTTAATCTCTGCCACAGAGCTCTTCTAAATACAGGAAAACTAAGGTTACACCAAGTTTAATTCAAGGAAAGAAACTTCCCCAATGGATACTAAATCACTTCAACTACTGCAGTAGTCATCTCCCTTTAAGGTTTACAGTGTGTTTGAGTTTTTTGTCTTGCTGCAGTTTTAAAATCAGAATTTATCCAGCCAGTTACTTCCAAATGTTGGGCTTAGGGAAATTTGAATGAACAAACCAAGACTCAATGGAAAAAAAAAAAATAAAGTTTCTGCAATACTTGTTATCTGACATGTTTGCATAAAACTAAAGGTCCAGCTGATGACACAGTGCAGTCCCTTCGAGATAAGAGGAGCAGCCACTAATTTCATTGTGATTAAAATACTTGCCACATCAGGCCAAGACAAGACAAGAGACAAGAGTTTTTAAGGGTCTAATACACAAGACCAAGGTATATTGGTGGCAATTCTACTACTGAACAACAACCAATAAAATCCTCAGATGCCATATTGAAAAAACATCTAAACATGTCCCCGTTCTCAAAGCCACTTGTCTGGACACAGCTACTTTGTGATGCACGTAGTGATAATTAAACCTTTAAAAATAAGAACCAAGTTCCATTAAGCCTGGACAGAATGTGCTGCTTTACGACTGAAGTTATGTCAGAAAACAAAGAACATTCTACAATCGTATAGGGACCAGGTTTCATTCTCTTTTACAGCAGTTTTATCCAGAGCCCTTTCCATCTTGTTCTCTGGAGTCACTCCAAAGTTACATGACTTTAGGAGAAGTTAGGGAATTAAGGGGAAAAGAAAAAGGTGGTAGTGGGAACAACTAAAGTGTACAAACTTCTACACAAACTTTAATGGCAGGGCTCTGTTTCACAGTCCTTGCAGCCCAGACTGGCAAGGCCATTTGTTGCCCTCTGGAAGATCTGCAATGTCTCAGTGATTCAGCTGCAGCCAGACACAGATCTGCCAGAGAGTAAGGAATTTTGACTGGTGTGCTCTTTGCCAAGTCCACCTAATAGTGGCTTTCCATGAACTGGACCATTTGGAGAGTCACTATCAGAGAGAGATTTCCATCTTATTGGGGTTGTGTTTGAGCCATTTCCATTTCTACTTCAGGCTTAGTTAATTCAGATATATGGTTAATCACACCTACTTCATGCAGATTTAATCCCCCTATTTGGTTTCTGTACTAAATTCCTCTGAATTTTTATGTTAACCAGACACAATGGGCACCCCTAGACCCAAGAGACTACCAGTGTACACTGAGGCACATGAGTGCAGATTTCATGACACCAAACTAAGCTTTAGATGAAAAGACTTATACGTTGCCAAATGAAAGTCAATTTCTCCCTTTATTATTCATTATATGCTTTAAACCTGTGTTAAACACTGATTTTAAGGGTCTGTAAGCCATGGCCAAGCCAGCAGTGACATTTGTCATCCTTTCTCAGACCTGCATCAAGGCCCTCTGGCCAGGCACAAACCACCATTGAGGACACAAAGAGGCAACTTCTGGGCTGTCACAACTCAGCAAAGCACAGAACTTGGACCTTCTATGAGGGGAAACAATCCCTCAGATGTTTTTGCAGTCTTCAGACATTTCAGACATATTAACCCCACAGGAATGGAAATGATTACCTATGCTGCGAAGAGATATAGGTGGGAGTCGTAAGATGAAAGGAGGAAGACCAACACGGAGAGGAAACTTTCCAACTACTGTGAGCAGAACTGACCAAGTTACCCTGCTTCTCAATTATCAGCAGAGCAGATTACTTAAGAATTTTTATTCCAACCCAGTTGGGGAATAAACCATGTTAACATGAGGTATTGAGGTTTCTTCTTAATTACAGCTGCTGTAATTTAAGCTTACATGCTGTATTTTGCTACTGGGTCAGGTTAATGTGTTTTTCCTCATAGTTACAGTGGGCTGCTTCATTAAGCCTCTGTAAACTGACTGTCTTTGCTTACAAGTTCACACTCTGAAGCTGAGCAAAAGACCTGTAAGGAGAGTACTGAAAGGCTGGCTGCAGGAGACTTTTAAAACTAAATTAGAAGGAGCATTATGAAATGCAAGGTAAGTAGCATTGTACTGGCAAAGAGATGGCCTGGGTGATCTAACAGGTCTTTTCCATCACTAACATCCCTTGTCCAGGGACAACCCATTTAATTCCAGGCCAGTCATTTATTATGACAGAGAAGCAAAGTAGAAGGACATATATTCTACTGGGGAAAACAGCATTTTATTATGCCAACTGAACTCAGAGGACAGGCAGTGAAAACATTCTTTCATTTTGTACCATTAGCTCAGCCAGGCCTCTGCAATGTAACATTCTGTCACTTTCTGTGGATTAGCTCATTTACAAAAACGTGCTGTTTTACTGAAATTAGCACAGAGAGAATATTGCACTTCCCGAGCTGCCACAGCATAACTGTTTGTCAGTAGATTTATGTAGTGGATTGTTTTCCTGCAATCCAGGATAAGGGAAATACTTAAACAATAACCGCCATGGGGAGTGTGGACAAGGCAATAATTACTTTCCATGGTGTTAATAAACCTCAAGGCTACTGGCCAAAGTATATTTGCACTGAAGGAGATGTCTATGGAGATTACATAGGAAATTTTAAGATAGACAAGGGTCAGGAAGCCCATCTAGGTCTGCTTCCTCTGCTGCATTAACAGACACCCCCCGCCCACCCATAACTGTTCTCAGCAAGGTTTTTTTAATCAAGCACTGTCTAGTGTTCACTAGTTCCTTCTTTGGTGTCCTCAGCTGAGTGACTTGCTTAGTATGCCGACTAGGAGCAGCCATAATTTTGTTGTTATCCTTTTGTTTGCTGCTCAACTTTTAGTTAGAAACTCTTTAGCTGTAAAATTGGAATTCCAGTCTACAGGAAACACCTAATTTCTGTAAAAAAACATTCTATAAGAATGATTTAAACATTTAAAACCTGAGTGATTCCCGGAAGCTCAAGTTCTGTAGCTCAATTCAGTCATCATTCCCAGATTGGTGTGCTCCCAGTTCTCTGCCAGCCTCAGCAGGCCATGCTGGGGAGCCCCACATCCCTGAGAATCAAGTTGGGATTTTTCAGGCTTCTAAGGCTCCTGTTGTAGCAGCAAAGAGATAAGCCTTGGCTCAAATTAGGGATCACAAAGCTTTGGAGCAGCAGGTAGCCAAAAAGTAGGCTGAAGAATCTTGCAATGATTGCAAGATTCAACAGCACCTTGAGCTGGTGTTTGCATAAGTAACACAGACTACAAAACCTTCCATTTGCCATGGGACATCTCCAGATGCACCACTTGCCACAGCAAACAGTCAGACACCTCAGGCCTTGATAGAGACCTCTCCCGTCTTGTGGAGGTGATCCAAGGGGGTGTTCATGCTTTGACCACTAAACTGCAGGACATTTTCTGTGCAAACCTACTTTCACAGTCGCGTTCTCTTTCTTTTGTAGCAGAAAAAGCCAGGAAAGAATTTACTGATTGTGACACTAGTGCAAGTCTGGAATGGAAAAAGTCAGCTCCTCCATACCATCCTCTGACAGTAACACTATGTCATTTACTGACAGATAAAGCTTTTCTCCACTGGTAATGAAAAGTCCCCTGGATCATTCTTGGGCACAGAGGACAACTGGCATGAAACAGATGACATCTATGCCATTTAACTCTCCTTGTCTCCAAAACAGGGTGGCCACATCCAAAACACTCACTGTGAAGAATTTCTGGGCTGTGCTAAGCCCAGGTCGTGCCAGACAATTGTTTAGACAGTGGTAGGTGACAAAAGAAAAAGTTTTACCAATAATTTAACCATATAAACAAGCAGGTTCCAGGGCCTGGTCCCACAGCCTGGCACCACCTGATATACTGGGATAGCCTGGCCAATCTGTAATCTACCCAGGCTTTCACACATGTTAGTATTAAGCAGTGCAAAGCTAACAGTTGTTCTTTGTGCCCACATCACCAGTGAGCAGGGCTTTAAAAGGAGATTGTCAGTGTTGTCAGCACTCTAGGACTGGTTGTGCCCATAGAGGTCTCCAAGCAAATGTGCTTCTAATTTAAATGCTGTGTCAAATAAGCGGTTACTGAATTTGAGAATGAATATTGTGAGCTACATTCAACTGAGGCAATTGACTTAGATCTTCCCTCACTACAGGAATGACTAATCACACAAGTATTTATTGGATAGAGCACATCCCCCTTGTTCACATGAGTGAGCATGCACTAGCTCACACATGTTACCCCCACAGGAGCAAACAGGAATAATCATGGGAAGAGACGTTCACCAAAGTAAGGGCTGTGTGATCTGGTGGTACCGACTCAACCTACCTGCAGTGAAGAACATGAAAAATTTCCTGTTGCCTCGTCAACTTTAGACTGGATTTTTTCTTTCATCTGAACTGCCCCAGGTAAAAGGAAGAGCCATCTGTGGCTCTCTCAACTCCCTTGTTTTTTGTGTGTGCTGCTGGAGCAAGTACCTTCATACCAGCTGACAATTGAGCAGAGCAAAGCACAGCTGTATCCTATTCCCAGAACACTCCCTGTCTTCTGCCTTATGCAGGGAATGGAGAGAACACCTGGCGCAGGAGGCAGATCCAGTAACTCTCATCCTTAGAGATTCTTCATTTTCAGATAAATTCTTCACTAAAAATTGTCAGACAATAGTTGAGAAAGGACTTGGGAGACTAAAAAGTAATTTGGCCTCATAAGTCTAGACTGAGAAAACAGCTCTGGAAACCGTAGGGAGATTTTATAAGGGCCTTAGGAACAGCAAAATGACACATAAACATACTTGGAGTATTGCATCAAACTCCATTTTCCATTCGTTGTAGCAATACTGACTTGCACCAGCTAAGAGTCAAGCCCCAGGCTTTTTCAAGAAAAGGTCTGTTCTATGAATACCCAGGAACATCTGTAGAAGGTAAATAGCAAAATGCAGTATTTTAAAGGAAATTTGACTACGGCTTAGAGGTATGTTTCATATTTCCCTATAATGAGGAAGTTCCCAATATGCATTCACACAGTCATAATTATTTCTCAGTGAGTAAAAACATCTTGGCTTGAAGCCACTGGTTATTAGTACCATGGGAAGTCATCATTGCCTTAGACATATTCCCCACAATAGTTAAGTATTTCCCTTATTTCAGGACTGCAGGAAAACAAGACATATATAAACGGAGTAACTTAAAGCTAGCCAAGACTTCAGAAGCATTTTACAGTCTTTTCACCCACATTTGGCAAAATAAAGTTCACTTTCCAGACAAATTGTTTCCTTGTGAGGCCACAGGATGCTGCACAGAAGCCACTCAGATGCATTAGTAGTGGCCCAAAATGACAGACTGGTTTTGCTTGCAGCTCCCTTCAGTTCAGCTGGCACAATGATAAGACATTATTTTTCTCAATTAATATCCCATCCTGACACTGTTTGCCAGTCTTCGAAGGTCACAAAGCAGTCCTGTGTCAGCCTGACACCTTCCCCCTTCCCCATATTTCTTCTTCCTCCCTGGGGAAATTTATGTCCGCCTGTGGCATCTGTCCCCTGTCCTCCTTTTGTGAGTATCAAGCCACAGCATACGTTACATTTAGAAATGTTTTCTGACCATAAATTACCTTCACAGCATCTTAGAAGCCTTATGCTCTCCTTCACTGACCTCATGGCCCTGACACTCTGGAAGCATTTTTCATTATCTCTTAACCTCCTGTACAAGCTTCCTTTCATTCTCAGCATTTGCTTTCCTTATCACTTTTTTGCACTCTTAATTTCATTCTGTAATCTGTTCAAGTCTTCTTCTCTCCCTGATGTTTTATACCTTAGGCTTGGTTACTCCTTACACATCCAGCTGCAACAATCATTTGAACTGCAAACAGGCTTCCATTCCCTGTGGCAGCTCAGTTCAGCTCCCTCATCTCACCCACTTGCCTCATGTCCTTCCCCTTCATTTCCACCTTCAAGGCTGAAATTTGAGTGCCATCCTCAGCAGCTGCCTATTCCCCAAAAATTTTGCACCCCTTACCTGATTAGTCTCCTTGCTTGGGCTCTGAAGGCAGCTTGGAGCAATGTGAAGCCACTGTCCAGAGTAACAAACCAAACTGGAAACCTGGGAGTGCACTTGTGTCAGTGCAAAGCCACACTGGTCATTCACTCATTCACCCCAGCCTGGGAGCAAAATGCTTTCATTTTCTGGCCTGTTCCAGTAGGTATTCCTTGCTTGCCACTATGAGTTGTGATGCTGCCATGAAGGTGAGTTACAAAAATGTTAATCCACCCTCCTGTGAAACTGAGAAGGAGTTCAGGTTCAGCTCAAGAAATGAATAAAGCCTCCAAGAGGCTCTCATTTTCACCCTTCCCAAGGAGAAGTGAAAAATATTGATTTAGAGAAAAAATAGGACAAAGAATTTCTATCTCAATAATGTTAAGGTTTTCTATTGTACCCTTTTAAATTAGTGGGATAACACTGTTCCTATTGATTACAATAAAAACTAATCAAATTCACACGTACAATTAAATAATTTCCCCTTCTACACTTACATTTCCCTGGAGAGGTTTTCGAAAAGAAAAATCTCTTCTACCAACTGAAGAGGGAAGCAGCCTGCAGTTTGCTGTGAAGAAAGTTAGCTTCTGTCTGACCAATATCCTTTCAGTAAATACCATGAAGCAGAAATACTACATTGCTCACATTTCCAAAACCTTACCAAAAAAGTGACCTTCCACTGGTTTCATCGACAGCTACAAGCTGCTTGGTCTCTTATCATGTTTAGGCTGTTTCACTGCCTGAGCTCACTTTAAACATTGTCTTTTTACAGTCACTCTCAGAAAATGTGAATTTGAACAAAGTTGTGGAATTGGTTAGCTGGCACGTAGCTAATGTATAACGTATGCACATTCAGTTCAGATCAAAAAACTATTTTGCTAGTGATGTTGTTTTCAATACTTGATTAGTCACAGACAGATCCTTCCTCTTCACCTTCTCATCAAAATGTGACAAATTTAGTCCTGTTAAATACTAGAGACAGTGATCTCTTCTGTCTACAGCTGGTGATCAGATTATGCCCTGAAGCATAATGACTGCTAACACTTCTCCCTTTCATCCCAATTACTGGCCTTTCTGCCATGCACCTACCCCATTCTTCTGAGAAACAACTACAACAGGCAAAAAAAGTATAAAACCCAATTGTAGTCTGGTAGCTAATCTCAATATATTTTTATATTGATAATTATGGAAAATAAATTACATTGTAAAGATGAGAGACATTTATCAGAAGAACTCCTGGGGCAAAAATCAATTTCCCCAAAACTGCAAAGACTACATTCCTCAATAAACAAAGTGTACCTTTTTTAAGTGTAAGGTACTGAAGTTTTAATATACTTGAAATGTCATCAAAATCAACAGAAAACATCTTTGGACCTGAAATGCAAACATTTTCCACTGTTTAAAAAAACCTTAATATTAAACTGATTTGCCTTTTAAGAAGCAGGGAGAAGAGTGGGGGGGGGACGGGGGGGAGAAATATATTTTTAGGGAAAATGCAAAGCAGTTTCAGTTTTAAACTGGAGAGAAGGAGAGAAGGAACAACCAGCAATGAGTAATATTGTTGAGGAGTGAAAGCATTCCAAAAAAAGAGGAACGATGACAGTGTTTCAAACCAGAATACAGGAGGTAGAGAAGTACCCTGTCTACCACATCGGATTAGATCGGCAGCTCATCTGCTTCCACTAGCTTGAACCAATGAATCTCTAATAGCGGATCAGTGTTCAGCAGATCTCAGGTCAGACACAGCATATTTCATCTTAAATCTTTGCCTTTAGCTATTATATAATTTTTAGGAAATTCATTAGCCAAATAAGAACCTATTCTAATCTTTAATCTCACTGAATTAATTCTCTCAACAACATCCTGTTGCAATGACCACTACAATTTATATGCTTTCTTCCTACATGTTTTCCTGTTATTTGTCTCCTTCCTAAGGAAGACAAGTTGGATCCTTTCATTTGCTCTCATTAACCAGTTCTTTTCATTCTTTCATATCACCTCCATTGCCTTATCTGTAAACACTGCTGAGGAGGAGGTCCTTTTGACTTTATGTAGGTCACAACTGTTTTCCTTTCTTGGCTTAAAACATACACATGTAGGTGCATTTATTTGGCATGAAAAAGATATTTAGGAACAGAGGAGAGTATGTGGCTAAAGAAACAGCATCTTTGCCTTTTCTCAGAGGTTGTGACCTCAAAAATCCCAGGTGACCAAAGGACAGTTACTGAGTGGTGGGAAGTGGTCTGCCACAACCTGGAGGCAGCCCTGAGTGCAGGTGAGCAGAGGGGATTCACACAGGCATGGGAAGTGAAACCAGGCCAGTTAACCATGAATTGGTTCTCTCCATATACATTTCTTTGCCTTTACTTGCAGTATCCTTCACTGCCACTACTCTGCTCACCCTCACTTAGCCCAATGCAGGTTTGTGTAATCAGTGGACTGTACCAACACAGTACTGTTCTTTCCCTTAAACTCTTGAAAGTAAGAAACAGTGCTGATTTGTGGCCCTGTTTCCTGAGGGAATGCAATAGGTACCCACTTTTCCCACTGAAAAGGAGCTCCCTATTCCCTTTTACTTACCCAGCACAGTGTCAGTGTGATTAAATGTGTCAGGACTGTGGTTAGTTCTCACCACTGAAGTGGCTGCTTACACTTCCCTATCTGCTCACTCCCTGGCTTGCCTGATGGCTCTCCCAGTCACACTGCACACTGACATCACCCCTGGTCAATAGTCTGGGGTTAATTTTTGTCTCTGTGTCTGGCCATTCTCAGCCAGCTGAGCTCCAAACCATTAATCTGTTCCACACCTGCTTCTCAACAGCCTCCAGTTAATAAAATTCTTGCTTCTGACCCCATTCTGTGGGGTGACCTAGCAATGTAAAGATGTTTGCTACCAAGGCCAGTCCCTTGAGTCTGCATTTGACCGTTCTTTTAGTAAAGCTTTTGATTTATGTAATATCCTTTTTCCTTTATCCTTCCAATCATGGGAAATGTTAGGAAATCCCCCATTGGCAATTTACTCTCTCATTGCCTCTGGTTCTAAGACATGAGAGTTATACTTCAGCCACAGCCTTCCAGACCATCCTTCACCAGTTGCCACAAACCACTCATCCCTGCTCTCCCTTCCATGCCACCCATTGGATTTTCCCTCTTATTTACTAAACCTTCACTTTCAGTATCACAAGCAAACACTCACATCAAACTGCTCTGCACTAAAGATCACAGACACGGAATTAAATATTGTATGTTCTTCATTCATCTTTAATATCATTACAAGTCTGTTAAAGGATTTGTGTCCATTGAACAAAAAAGCTAGAGGCATTACTGCAGTTGAATTCAGATTGCTAAACGTTTAACAAAGATGCTGACATTACAAAAGCTGGAGTCTCTGATCTCTCCTCTTGAAAGCTATTCAGGTTGGTTGCAGGGGAAAACTATGTCATGGGCACCTGGGCACCTGCATTTCATTCTGTCTCAGTAACGCCCTCTCAGAGGAAGTGAAGCCATAAGGTCCTGTCCCAGTAACAATTAAGAGAAACTAATGAAGAGCTGGTTTATAGCCTTTTCCCAATCCTGATGTCCTGTCTGTGTCTGGAGGGCAAATATAAAACATGTTTTTCAGTGCTACAGAAGGAAGTACAAGTAATTAGTCCGCACCACGCAATTCACACACGAGGTTAATCAGGCCCCTCACTGGTTCTAAAGCAGAGGGGACAAACAGGAGGCTGAGTGCTCAGCCAGACGAGGAGGGCAGCACAAGCATTGGGGGAGGCAAATGGAAGCCTGTGTGCATCAGCACAAAAGGGATCTGGGTGAATGTTTTTAGGGAGCCTACTGTGGCCCTTTCTTGTATCCATTATCCTGCCTTTATCAGCTCTGTGATCTGTGAATGACTGTCAGCAGAGCCCCTTTAACCAGCCGGTCTCTCAGCTGTGCAAAAGCGCTCGTTGCTCCACAGAGGTGCTGTGCTCTCTTACAGATCCACGGAAGGCACCACACAAACTTTTCCCCATCCTGAGATCCACCAGCCTGCTGCTCTTCTCTCACCCAGCACTTCAGCTTCTCCTGAGGTCAGACTGCTTGGCTCAGGACATGCCAGGTAACAGGTCAGGGACAGACCACAGGGGGAACAGTTTTCTTCTGTGTTCAGAAATATCAAAAGTACAGGCGTTTTACCTGGAATAGGTGCAATTACATCTCTAGAGAGAAGATTTTCCTCACCTTAATACCCCATGAAGTCTGACTACAGTTCTGAAGCACTGCTTTTATTCCTTCAGCTTGCACACACAACACCAAGCTAGTTCTGTAATATCTTATGTAAATCAAGGATTTCCTAGTGAGTGCCAGAGGCTCTTGTGATGCGAACCTTTCCTCCAGGACTTTGTGTATGGCATGACACACCTGGCTGCCAGATGCAACATGCCCATCTTCCAGTTCATTGCTGAGTTTGTCCACTGTTAGAGAATCTGGACTGGGGGTCCATTGGGCTCATGAAACATCAGTAACTACCATAAGAAACAAAAATTTCTTTGGAACACACCATCCTCTGAAATTAGGCATTTGGACTAACAGAAATATAGTCCTGATTCAGAAGCACCTACAATACCTATTACAGGCTTTAAACTCTAGCCTCTCTTTTCAGGTTTTCCTCACTGCAGAGCACACCCCCTCCACAACCATCTTTAGCTTCCTTTATTAAACAAGTATACTGCCCATATCACAAAGATACTATCTGAGGTTAGGAGAATTCACTCCGTTCTTACCTTCAAAACCCATGAAGCTAGAACTTTGCTTCAAAAACACCCAGCTCTTAAAATACAGGGAGTAGTCAGTTACTGGTCATGTGTTTGCTCAGATGGAGCAGCTCCTTGGCTTTATGAACACAAGATTCACTGCCTGTCTCATAAAGTCTGCAACAAGAGAGGGTTTTGCATTCTGAAGAAGAACCCCCTACAGTACTTTTGGAGCAAGTAAAATATTTTTTGCCCATTCCTACGAGACATTCACAATATTTTCTTTAAACAAGTGTGACTCCACTTTGTATCAGGCCTTAACAACTGTATTTTTGCAATAGTATGGTGTTCACTCCGTACTTATTTTAAAACCTCATCAAGATTTCCCTATCACTGATGTATTTCTCTCAGCTGTATATTTTCACACGGTCTTCTGTTGCCCTCAGTTTGACCAGGTAAAATCCATGTACGTATTCTGTAATTGCATACACATAACTTTTTCACATTTCTTTGCAGCAAGCACAGTCCAGATGGTTTCAAGGCTGGTGCACATAATCCTGCTAAGAAGCAGAGGAAGAAAACCAAATCTCAAACTTTTCTGTATTCTGGTAAATATAAGATGAGGTGTTTCCTCTCCCTCCTTCAGGCATTGTTCACGTAGTATCAGGCTTTTCCTCCCAATTCCTTTTTTCATCCTGAATAGTGTTTTACTCCTGAGCTAGTCCTATTAACTTCAGTAGCACTCTAGACAGGGTAAGGGATTTCCCAGTGAGGATTGGATTGCAAAGTCAGGGCCTAGGATTGTAAAATCTTCCTTGTCTGGCATTCCACTGTAAAGTACTGTGAGCACTTACCCTGCTCTGAGATGGATGGACCAGCATAACCATATCAGTGTCGGAAACATTCGTAGTGCTTTTCAACAGTATGCCAGGCAAGAAAGGCTTCCAATCTCTGGCTCTCACCCTGCAATCCAATCCCCACAAATAAATCCTCACCCCTCTACAAAGTATTATTGAAGTTGATGGGGCTCTAAACAGATATAGACTCTTTCCTGGGTGACATAAATGGAAAGACAGTGAGTTTAAGGCACAAACGGGCTAAAACTTGACAAAGCCCTATGAAAGTAGCTTTGGTTTTGAGCCAGGGAACTTTTAAAGAAAGTGAGTTGGTCATAAGGGGTTTGAAAGTGACAATAGAGAGAAACTGGAAGGTTAAGTGGTTGGTGTCCTCCACAAATTATTAGCATTCTTTCCCACAATGGTCAAACACTCACAGATCTTGGTTTTTTACTCTACTCCTTAGGCTGAAGCTCACACATACACCCCAGATCTGACCCTTTACCTGCTGCATTGTAGTGAGATGTTGATGCACCCATCCTTTAAGCTCCAATCCAGTGGAGAGCTTGTTTCTATATTACTCTGAGCATGCGAATATGTGCCATTGTCTTTATTTAGTCTGCCTGAGCGTCTGCAGTTATGCACACTTAAGAGTTTTGCTGGATGAGTGCTCTTTGTTTCTGGAAGGCAGAGGAGATGCAGGCCTGGAAACACTGACAAGTACAGGTCCACCTCTCATTTGTCTCACTTTTATAACTTTGAAACTCTTCCTTCACTTTGGTAATAATGTAAAGTATCAACTAAAATTGCAATGCATGCATTTCATTTGAGTTTTATTGCCTTAACAGACAGCATTAGATTACAAAAGAGGACATTTTTCTTCTCAGTTTTAGCTTATTCTTATGATTTATGATTAGATACAGCAAGAGTTCATAAACTTCCCTGACCTGCTGACAGTTTTTACAGGCTCCTTGATTTATTTCCATCTCAAACTTAACAGCTTTCATGTGACTGATATTCCTAGAGTCCTGGCATGGCTGCAGCACAGCCTGCAAGGGCTCCTCTAATCTCCGTGTTACTAATTTAAATGAAGTCTTGGTCTGTTGTTTAAAAAAGACATTCGTCATCTCACGGAGGTTTACAGATCCTCTTGTAATGTAATGTCAGACACTTCTGAGATATGAGTTTTATAAAGCCTCCCGATATTGAGTGTTGTAAGACACACCAAGGTCACTTCAATATGCCAAAGAAAAATAACATTTGCAAAACAAGAGAAGAGGAATTCCTAAGAAACTGCATTGTACCAGGGACATTTAGAAATGATTTATACCATCTGTGAGTACATTTCAAAGATAAATCTGGTATTGGGGAGAAAAGCAGGGGGAGGATAAATTTGAATCCAGAAAAATCCACAGACACCCAGCCAACAGCTATGAGTTCCTGATAAAAAACAACTCACAGAGCAATATTCTCACAGTCATAGAGGTTGCAGCATCAACAGTTTCCCAGTGTGCTCCGAAGCTACTGTGCTAACTAAGGCTGCTCTTTCAGCAAAGATGCAGCTGGCATTCTGTTTTCATTGTACACTTTCCAAACAACAAAAAAAAAGATACATTTTGTAATAACAAAGACCTAACTAGTAAGAGAGAGAAGAGGGAGCGAGAGCGAGAGCGACATAAGAAAAGTGGGTGTCTCTCTAAGCTCACACACCAGCCAGCTGAAGACAGAAAGATGTAATTATTTTTGTCTCTAGAACATTGAGAAACTGGCTAAAGGTAAGTGAGGGGAAGGTGTGTGAAGGTGGAAGGAATCTGAATGGACAGCGTCAGGTAGGTTTTCTTTGATACCAGTGGGTACAGCAGCGAGAGAACAAGACCCATAAATATCCGTGGAGCTTTGGAGGTTCTCCAGTGGCTATGCTTAGACGTTTGAGGTCAACTGTGATCAAGCCTTAGTCTGACAGAAAATTGCTTTTGTAATATTTGTAGATCAGTTAAGAAATGACAAGCAACACTAGGTTATGACACACTGGAGATATAAATACAGCTTGCCCAGATCATATGATTGATTGAACCCTTTTATTTTTGCTGAAGAAATTTAGCTAGTGTTGCTGGCAACACACACAGAGCACTAAATAAACGTTACATACAGTAGCTTGTCAGAATTTATAAAAGAGCAATCGACATTTGCTTTACTGTCAAAACATCAGCCTACGAGTTTCCTCTCTTTGGAAAGAGAACGTGGGAAATAAAAGAATGCTATACAGTGTATTACCTTCCAATCACAAATGCCATGGGTAAGCCTGCACCAGAAATGAGAGCTGCTCTCATGCAACGAGCTCTGCCTGTCCTCAAACCAAACAAGCTGCTTGTGAGCCTCATTGCAGCAAGCCACCAGCAGCAGTTGCTGTATAGCTGAGAATATAGAGACAAATGCGGATTTATCACAGAGCTTCCTATTCCACAGTCCAAACACAGATACTTTCACTGCAGATAGATGTGGAAAAACAGTGCTGTACAGTGCCTGCAACTATATTGCAAAGAAGTGGATTATTAAGAACACAAAGAGACTTTATGCCTAATTTCGGAGTTTGCACATGTACGGGAATAAAAGTCCACAGATCTTATTCACAATTACACTGAATAAATCCTAAGATTTCTTTCCACTCTTCCAACAACGTGAAAGAGCCATGTTGCACATGAAATAAAAACTCCCAGCAGTTTATCTTTCTAGGATTACATGGTGTTTTCAATGTAAAAATCACATCCTCTGTTGGGCAAAGGTTCATTTTACGGACCAGATCTATTGGATCAAAACAAACACTGCAGTAAATCAGCTTTGTGGAGCTATGCTGATTTTCCCTTGCTGGACTATATCTCAAGAACCACCTTTCAGGCATTTGTGTAGGAGGAAAAGTTTGTTATTAGTATTACCCTGGGAGATGGGTATTATTCTCCAGGGAGTAAAAAAGAACAAAAGCCCAGCATCCCATGACCTACCTCTTCTCACTCTGATAAGGGCACAGAACATGTGTGTGCACAGACAGATCAATTGTCAGCAAGTTTATCCTGCTGCATTTAAAGACACTGCATTAATTAACACATTTCTAAAGAAGTATTTGTGTATCTGTGTGCATATTTGTCCTTTCTTACAGGAGCTCTCACAAGGAAACCCCCACTCTCCCTGAGTGGCAAACCCACCCGCATCAAGCTTCTGGAGAACAGGGAGTTCAGTGGGTCTCAGGAGTCCACAACTGTGAATTGTAAACCAGCTGAAGGTGTATCTGCACAACATCCATTTCCTTACCTCTTTCCATGGGCTTGCCAGGGGACAACAGAATTGGGCAACAGGTCAAGGACAACCACTTTGTCATCCCTTGTTTCTTTCCTACCTTTGTCTCACTTCTGCCTGTTGTGAAATGAGTAATATCTGCATTTTTGGTCATGTAGAGCAAATGCTTGTCTCTGGCAGGAGATGTGCGCTCCTATAGAAATATTTGAGGTCATAAAATCAGTAGCATAGTCCACTAACCTGTATTAACCTCCTTTTCTGTTTTTCATTCCTTCTTAGAGGAAAAGGAGACTCAACAGTAACCTAATACTTTATTGAGGACACATATTTATGTCTCTCTTTTAACTGTGGAAATAGCAACCATCACAATTCCTGAGCTTTAGTAGAAACTTTCCTTTACATTATTTCTACTAATTCCCAGGTTAAAAAGGGTAAAGTTCAAGTACATTCCAGGCCAGACAGAGCAACTCAGGACTAGACAAATTCTTTCAAACACTCTATTGTGAACAGCTTCTACATATTTCAGTAAGGAGAAATATATCTATCTCTGGGGCAGTGCATAAAGTTGTTCAGTCCTTCCTTTACTGGATAGAGTGAGCATGTGTCAGTCTGTCGGCAATCTCTTCTATCATGGTAAGAACTGGTACCCAGATTTTATATCCTTCTAATGGAAAAGGTCAACAGATTGGTGGTAAGAGGCAAAGCTTGAAATAGAGCTAAGAAGGTAACAAAAGAGGGAGAAGAGAGAAAAGAAAGAATTTCAATACCATACACTAAATACCTAGATGTTAATAAAAAAATCCTCAATGGTTACTTGACAGAGTCTCACAGAAGGAAAGCTTGAAAAAAGAAAGATCTATCCATTGTGCAGCATTTTTCTTTGTAACTCAATTGTATCCTTTATACCAGCCTTTCATCTTCCCAAAGCTAACTCAGGGCATATTTACAATAAAAATAGAAGTTGGATTTGTTACAATTTGTTGAGACTGCAGATTTCCAATTAAAGGTGGTGATATTCCTTCTGTCTGTACAGGTTTTTACTTGGCTACTGAATGTAAACTAACTGACCCTTTAGAATGGCCTCAAAAAATCACAAACACTGGTCTTCTTGAGAACCCATGAAGGATGAAAGAGGAGAATTTCTGCTTTGTTGTCTAACATTTACTCAGTAAAAGGTAGAGACTGTGAGACTTCACTAGTTGTATACTGATTGTATGGCTTTATTTCCTAGAACAAAGACGATGTTCCTTCAAAGAACACTACTAGTAGCACAGGAAAATCATTTTAATATTTGACATCCGTAATATTTAACAGCGCGACTGGATTTTGTTCAAGTGAAAAGAATTTATCCATGCCAATTAAATAATTCACTGCATAGTTCAAAAGACCCTGATAAGAGATACACCACAAACCATACTGCTTTTCCTGCTTTAATTATGAATTTGTAGTTAAAGCACATGACAGGGTTTCAGGGCTGGGCTCCACTTCCCGCTCTGTGATGGGTTACTGGGGGCAGCTTCCTTCATCTCAGCCTTCCTGAACCACATCCTTGCTGGTGTAAATCAGTAGAGGTCCACCAACTGGAAAGGCACTTCGCTGATTTACACCAGCTGTTAACTTGACCTCTTGACCAAGAGAAAAAACAGGAATGGAAATGCATTTTCTGTGTCAAAAGAGTTGCTTGTTGATGTTGGTTAAGGCATTTAAGAAGTTTCATTCTTTTTAACGAATGAGACCAGTATCTAACTTCAAAGCCAGGATTCAGATGAGCATTTTAGAGCCTTTAGAATGACTAAATTGTGTACTACATTTAACTGATGAACAACATACAGAAGAACATTCTAAGAACAGCGTACAAAACTACACTGGAGAATTTTCTTTCCATTTTCTTCCTTATAGTTGGTTGACTATTTTCACTCTTTTGGATCAACAGAAATAAAAATGCCCAGATCAGCTCTGAAAAAAATATCCTGCTGCTTTTGCTGTGGCTGCTTCTATCCATCAAGTGTTTTAACTAACATAGGGAAAATGGTTATTTCTTACTGATGGGGCTGTAGTATGAGTAACTGAACTTCAAAGATGCCGGGCCAGATTGGATAGCAAACATCAAAAGCTTTTGACTCGTGCTGAGTAAACTTTGTATTCTGACACACAAGTTCTTATCTGTTCTGTTCCAGACTTGAGAGAGAGAGGGGCTGAATCTAACCAAATCACATTGTTTTTCCTTGCAGCTGCCAACTTGGAAAAATATCAGGGCACAAAGGAACCATTAAAAACAAAACAAAAAAAGACATGTTTTTGTTAGTTCCTAGGCAACACAATATTGCCAAGATGGTGGCTCCTATGAAAATTAGAAAATATTAGTTACACATCACACTGTTATTTATTTATACTGCTCTGTGAAGCATTATTTTTTTCCTTCTTGCAAACTGACAGATATTATGGAAAATCTGTTCTTTTGAACAGGGTGTTTATACCACAACTGTTATGTATGTTTTGTCAGCAGCTTTTTCCATTTGTTAATTCCCATTTCTATTTTAACATTTATTTTGCTAGTTACTGAAAAAAAAAAAACTAAAACAACAGAGTATGAGACAAAAGGAGAGAGAGAAAGAGGAAGGAGGAAGAAAGAAAAAGAAAAAAAGAGAAGAGACGAGACGAGACAAGAAGAATTTAAACTTTTAGATCCACCTAAATGAATCCTGTTGTTGAGATTGTAGAAGCTATTATAGAAAATTGGAAATCCTATCCCATTACTATTAATTGCAAAAATTCCAGAAGAACTTTTTAAAACCTCAGCCTGCTTGTTCATAGCACTCTAGGGCAGTGTGGGCCTAGGAAACAAGTGTGTTTCACTCCACCTTCTTCGTTATTCAGCCACAATGCATTTACCACATGGATCCTCCTACTCATGACGAAGCCCTGATTACATTGATGATGTTCCATGCTGGCGAAGGATTGAAATTGCAGTAAGGTGACAAGGAAGTGTAATAGCTCTTGGGAATTGTAATTCCAGAGCTTCCCTGGAATCAAGCGGCCAGCCCTCACATTTTGTAAAGTTGTACTCAAGGATTAAGCTTATGAGCCTAGAAAGTCTGGCTGCTTACCTTAGAAGGTAGAAGTCACCTTAGAAGGTGGCAGTCACATCATGCATCCTTTCAGCCTTTTGATGGAAAGCTTTAAAACACAGCTGTGAATGAAGAGATTACAGTAAAGTATCATTCCTGATTGCCACAGAGCGCTTTGTTTCCACAAATATTCTGCATCAGTTGTAGCACACACAGTCCTTCCACTACAACTGGAAGGTAACCTATCACAGAGAGAGAGAGAGAAGAGAAAATACAAGTTTCTCTTATTACAAAATTTTCATTTCCTGATCCACAGTTCACAGACCTGCTGAGACACTACAACCTACCACACCGAACTCCCACCTTTGAAAGAGACCGAGGAGTAAATGCTCCAAGGACAAATTCCAACTGAGCACATATGAACATAAATCCATTTGAATATGTTTCATCTGCGCTCGTTATAATGAGTTGGGTGAATGTGGAAAGAGGCCCCTAAGGAACAAAAGGCACCATTGATGCATCCCAACGACACAATGATCCTAACTCCAGACGACAGCTTTTTCAAGGAAGCCACTGCAGCATGCAGAGTCAGACTCCTTCCAAGACATGCTTCCAGAACTTACCAGGAACCTTCCAGCAGCACCATGGCTCAGGCAGCACTGCACAGGGTGGGTACAAACCAGAACAGTGCTACTCTAAAGTCAACATGGAGAGTACAGCCTCTTTTACTGACACAGCTGCTGTACTAAGACAGAAGGGCCATGTCTTGAACTTCCTTCTCACTCATCCATGGAGGAGAAATTCTGTCTGCATCCCAGTATGAACAGGTACCCTTGGAATGGTCTTGTCTTCAAAGTTATAAGGCTTATTCAACAGAAATATTTAAAAACCTGGTTTTGAAAGTGCATATGGCTTTAAGGAAGGACATAAGAGCAAATGGCTCATCTATAATCAAGGTTTGACATGAGGAGATGTATCACTGTACATCTCAGTTTGCTGTAAATTCACTTCCAATGTACTCCTGTCTTGTGCTTTATGTCCTGAAACAGGCACACTTGGGATGATTGAATTAATTGAATGAAACAATCTGAAGAATTTTAGATTTCATTCAGCTTTAGGGTAACTCTAAACCCCAGTGTCAGTTTGGAAGTTTAATGACCAGTGTGAACAGGCCCACCATAAGGCTCTTAAACAACTAGGATGTGGTTTCATGTGGACTTTCGAAAATTACCCCCAAAATTAGTACAAAACTGTTTACAACACTTACTAACTTGTTCCACAGAAGACTTCTTTCGGCTTCAGTACAACTTATTTGGGAAGAACTGAGTTTGATTCACTGACCTAAATGAGATTTTCTCTGGTATCATTTTTAGGCTATGCAGATATTCCAGGATAAAATACAGGACTTCTCCAGACATTCTGTAGGAGTGTAAGAAATACGTGCTTTAAGAGAAAATTTGGGGGGCTGGAAGACAACAAGTATTAACCATGTCTTGAATTTTCTTCCACATTTACCTATAACCAGTAAGTTTGAACACATTTTGAGTCTTCACTGCTCGTGTCAAACATCACTCATGTGTAGTTGAATGATGAATTTGCAAACACCCAAAATGACCTGAAATAAACAAACAATCATTTTTCCTGCAGAGTTTGCACAGAAATCTGCTTTATGGAGCTCTTAGGACTAAGGTAAAAATCATCAAGAGAGAATAAATATTTAGCTTGGGCTGCAATGGGAGAGTATGTTAACACACCTCTGCAGTTCTGGATTTTTGCTGGAACTCTAAGCAGAAGTGGCAAGAAACCACAAAGAAAAGTGGTTTCAAACTATGCCTGGATTAATCACAAGTGAGACATTCCATTAATCATTTGTTGCATATCAGTTTTATTGAACAGAAATATTCAACGCAATACAAATTTGGACTTCTCAGCATATACTAAGCAAAGGTCTCCAAGCACCTTAATTCATGTGATAAATCTAATCTCAGTTTGCTATGAGGCTTCCTGTGAAACAGCCATGAGCCCCATATGGTGAGTGAGGAATTAGAACACCCAAGAACAGCCACACTAAGCAACATTGCAAAGGAATTTATGGCACAGATATGATTTAACCTAAGTTTTCTAACCCCTAGTCTGTCCCTGAAACCCAGCTTGGAAGTTTATCTCCCCTGAATCAGTGGGGTTTTTTCTGATTCTTCTCACTGTATATCTCAGTTTGGAACAAAATAAAATAACAAGCAACCAGGAATAAGATAACTCTTACTTCTTAACTGTAAGGGGATAGGCACCTGTTATGAGTTGGGCACTTCAGGTGTCCCCTGCACTCAGCATTGCCTCCCTGAAACCGTGCCACATGCATTTTTGAAGTGTCTGTGGAGAAGTATGTCCCATCAGTGTAAAGGCAATTTCCACTTAAAACACAAATACCAAAGTTCTTCTAATTTGGCTGGCTGGCTGACAAAAGCCAGTTCTGTTATCCTGGATCCCAAAAGCCAGCGGCACCTGAAGGCAGAGACAGAAGGCTCTCCTGCTTAGGTCAGGCTTTGCCCCCCTTGAGCTTGAACATGAACTTTGTTCGTTTTTTATGTAATGAGGCTTTTCCTTGGGTAGGGCACTGCCCTTTTTTTTTTTTTTTTTTTTTTTTGGTTCAAAAAGCAGTCTATAGGAAAAAGTATGCAAGGTATCAGTTTTCACAGCATTGTTGACACAGTATATATGACTACCATCTTCTGTAAGGACTTTGGGAAAGAACTATCACCTAAACCAATTTTGACCCAAGGCATTATGCACTGTTCTCTCACTTGAAGGTCTGACAGTCCAATCAGGCATGGCCTCAGTCCTGGCAATACCCCCTAAGCCAGGTGAGGTTCCCTATTTCGAGAAGCACAGGCACCCAGGTGTCCCAGACTCCTGAGACAAGCAGAGCCATTGTTGCGTGAGTTCAAACCTAACTAATGTTTACATCTTTGCAAGCAAAGGACACTTGTTTCAAACCTGGTTTTACATGGTTTTGTCTCTATGCTGGCTATGGCCTACGAACAACTGGGTGATCAGGTGCTGCTTGGTGAACAGGGGTGTGTGAAAGACTATGCACACAGGCACTGGCATGTGCAAATGTGGTCTCTCGTGAACTCTCGGTACTGTTCCATTACCTGAATTCTTTTAATTAACAAACATCTGCCAGCTCCTGCACTCTGTCAGAATATACCACTGATGTTCCCTTTGTAGTACCTTGCATAATATATGTAAACAGGTGGAAGAAAAATCGTGCTGTTATCATCTTTTGATTTTATGAGTAGCTGGGACTGTTTAAACTATAGATTAACTTTTACAGGCCCATCTCTCTCCCCAGCTACCCCCACCATGTGTGAATAGCCAACTTTCCTGTGTGGGTGTGTCAGGTAAAGATCATTTTAGTAGATGTTTAAAAGGGAAGGAGTCTTGTTTCACAGAAACTGAAATCATAACACTCATTTCATCTACCCCTATGTACTTTGTCACCTTTCCTCCCCACAGCTTCAAACAAGTCTATACTCTTTAGGCCAACATCCCAGTAATGTGACGGGTCTCCTGTGTGCTACCATGATTGCAATGCTGGGAAATTATCCTCCAGGAAGTTCAAGAAAATGTGTATTTTCTTGCTTTTTCCATGTCAATACTTTTTACAAAGCTACAGTTCTTACGGCACACAGCTCCAGATCTCTGACAAAGCAGAGACCAGACTGTGAATGTATTGTCTAGCCTAAACGTGAATTACATGTCTGCCCAAAGGTGAGTTACCTGGGAACAGTGAAGAGTGTCTGCAATGGCAATTCTTCCATCTGAGTGGTGGTGTGGCACCTGCACAGCCAAGCACATCACAGATTAGGTGCATCCTGGGTGTTCTGCTTCTACAGCCTCACACAGAATGTTTTATGAAGATACATCTCTCTCCCACCTCAAATGACTAAGACGCTTTTGTTTGCACCCAGCCTGAAAATCGGGTGTGGTTGACAGAAGTGGAAAGAAATACCATACATTCCCTGGCTGCCTATACTTCTCTTGCATTTTAATCTATTTGAATTGTCTTCCTTTTAAATTGCCCAAAGAACTAAATACAAAGACATAGAGAAGCTATTCTGTGTAAGAAATCTTCTGCAGTTGTCTTCTCTCACACTTCTGTACAAAATAAGCAGAGCACGTACTTCCAGGATTTCACTTCAGGTGATGCAAGCCAGCAACAAGAAATAAGAGTAAAACATACACAGTTTGAAGCGTCCCAGTGACTCAAAGTCCTAGTCCCCTGCTTCTTTTCCCACATAATTTTTCTCCTTTAAATACATCTCCTTTCTCTTGGAACATTATTTCAACTTAATCTGCAACCTTTGCTTTCTGGTTCTGAACGATCCCTAGCTCCAAAATCCCTTTATGCAACCAATTCTTCCCCTCAGCAATGAAAGGATCCTTAAAACTTAGAAGCCCATCTCTGCTTGCTAACCCCCTTTTTTCCCCCATTATGCTGCTCTTTCAGCTCCAGTCAGTTCTGCCATTTCCATGATCAGTTCCCAAGAGGACCTCAAATGAGGTCCCAGGTGAGACATAGACTATTCTTTCCCCGGTCACATCATAATAAGTTTCATGTACTTCTCAGGGCTTTGAAGGTTGAAAGCATTTTCTATTACTCATTAAAAGTGAAGTCAGCGGCTGATGTGGCTGAGCAAGGCTTGGAAAAAGAACCTAGGTGTGCTGGAGTCAGACCGAAGGAAGGGCTTGAACAAACATTCCTTAGTTCAGGAAAAGATAGAGACAGTCCCACCAAAAACACAGAGGCAAATGTCACTTTCCCCACAAATTTCCTACAATCTTTTTTTTTTTTTTTTAATTCAAGATATTAGCAGTATCTTCTCTGAACTTGGATTAACTATCCAACTTAACTATCAACATAAGCACTTGTGAAGAAAAGTCAGTCCACAGATACTACAGAGAGATGGTTTTTTCTACATCAACCTTTTCTAAAGTGCTTGTAGCCACACAGAACATCTGAACTGTTTGAACTTGTGCAATTAGAACAAGTTGTCAGGGACACAAAAAGCTTTTCAGAAGAGCACAGAAGCTGCCTGTATGTTATCTACCAGTGTCATATACCTTCAGCCTAGGAATCATCAGAGCCTAGGCAGCAGGATATGAAATAAAAATCTTCTACGCCAACCCTATTTCAGCAAGCTGCGATTTTTTTCTCTAATAAACCCTCTTCCCTGCAGCTTTTCCTTCTGTCTCTAAGTTCTTCTTTTTTTGTTCTCTGCCCTCTGTACTTTTTCTATTTTTCCTCCATTTCTTTGTCTTGTCCCTCCTCTCCCCTTATTTCTTTTCCCCTTTCTTTCTCTGCTCTTCACCAGAGTACTTTCTCTTCATATCCCAGTCCCTCCTCAGTCCCAGTTCTTTGATTCTCTTTTTCTTTCTTACCTCTTCCCTATTCTTCTCCCTCTCTTTTCCTCTTTGACCTGAATTAGATTGTTGCAGGTGTCTGTGCCAAGTCAAGAAGCCCCAGTTTGTAGCCTCATTCCAGTACACAAACCTCTTTCCTATTACAGAATTCTTTTGAAATTCATAAATCAAATTTTTAAGGGAAAAGACAATACAAAAAGTTTTCCTACTGAATAAATATTCTCAGAGATTCAGCACTTGGATCTAGAATTTTGGTCCATGCCCTGTGAAAACTGGGTCCAGTTGTGAGAGTCAGATGAATTTTTCCAGATTTTGGCAATGGTTGGCAGCTGGCAAAGCCTCACGAATGGCAGACTTCTGGTTCTGGATTTTATACACTGGCTGTGTTCTGAATCAAAACAAAATATCCAAAATTTGAAATGCTACCAAAAAAAAAAAAATTACTTTGACTCATGACACTTAGAGTATATAACATCAAGAAAAATTATTTTAAAGTAGAATTGGAAATGCATCCTTCCTTTCTAAATACTGAAATGGGATGTCCTCCCTACACTTCCATCTGCACAAAATTTTCATTAATTCCAGAGGATTTTTGAAAGTGCTCTCAGAAAAGGCAGGAAGAAGTCGTGACAGTTTGAAGATCTTTGAGAAATGGCATTGTGATTTTATATGCCTTGCATATATATGGTCCCTGGGTACACTCTGCTGTTCTGCAGTACATCATGACAAACAGGATCAAATGTCACCCTAGCCTTGGCATTCTATGGCCATAACTGAGCTAGCTTTAAATTAGCTAATGTGACCTCTGCTAGCACCATAGTTATGGTAAAATTATGATCCCCACAAACCCAAGGAAACAGGGAGATAGTTTGCCCAAAACACGGCCTCTTGTGTCTTGTCTTCACAGTTTAAAGGTAATATAGGTTTGGCTGCAACAGCTGAAGTCACTGGGTTGATTTCTAAAGGGTGTGAGCTGTTGGGGAGGAAAAGTTGTGTCCTGTGCCCTCACTGTCCCTAGCCAGCCTGAACACCATAAACCAGATTTCGGCTGGCATTTGCAGCCAGCAGGACCTGTGCACAAGCAAGCTAAGCTGCTAATTCACACATCTCATCCTGTTCTGAGCAAACACCCCTGCACAACCATTGCTGAGGAGTCTCTTACATGGCAGGAGCCCTGGGACATGAAGGGTAGTGCCAGTAGCAGGAAGTGTCCTGCGTGAAGCTTGGGGCACACTGAGACAGTTTGTTACACTCAGCATTGGTTCTTGTTAATGGACAGCTGAAAGGACCAAGCTGCCACATGGACATCTGAGGTAAACATTTGCTTTCAGCCCATTTGAGTGTAGAAGGCCCATCAAACAAGCACAGCTATGGCATGTCCTATTCCACAGCCAGGGACACACATTCCCACACAGCCCTGCCTGAGCAGCAAATGGCCATATGAATTTACAAACCAACCCCTGCCCACGATGGGCAGAAGGGCTGGGGTATCTGCACACAGTTCTGAGGCTCAGACTTCTGCAGAAGTCTGTCAGCACCCCCTTGTCTATAGGACACCTGGACAGAGAGCTAGGGGCAGGCTAGAGTTAATACTGCTCTGGATAGCAAAACACCTATATGTGTCCAGAAGGACTGTTCATTATATCCAACCAAAGAAAGCAGGCCCTCTTAGACTCTGAAAACCCAGTGACCCCTCTCTGTTACAGGATTCCTTCTTCCTTCTCCCACAGGTCATCTGTAAATGGCTCTATTAATTTCTTGAATTTTAAAATGTACTATGATGGTCCTTCAGATTAAATTTTTATAGATCAAGAAAGAGAAGCAGTACAGATGCTTCAACAGACAACTCTCATAGAATCCACTGAAGAATGGCTGGAAAGAAAATACAGATAGGAGTGGGAAAAAAGATGGAAGCTGGCATGACAGAGACAAGCAGGAGAGTGGATGGAGAGACAGTACAAAATGGCCTGGTTTACAGAAGCTGTGGAAATTTAGTCCTTACTAACTGGACAGGCCTTAGACTGTGGCCAACTCATTCCTACAAACCCCCTCCTGTACCCACATGTTGCTCACTGGCAGAAGAAAGAAACATCTCAGAAAGCACCACAGACACAGAAAGCTTGGGGATTGATTTAGATACATCATTCTCATAGTATCTTACAGAGGAGGGTATTTATAATTTCATTTGTTCATGAAACAGACATGCCAAAGGACCAAGTGTCTTGACTAAAGATGAGCGAGCAAAAATGGGGAGTGAAGTGGCCCTCCAGATTTCCAGCCCACTGCCTAGGCAGCAGAGGGAACCAGCTTGAATACAGATATTGGAAATGCTGCTAAGGGATGAGATGACACCATCTGAAAAGGTTTTTCCCTAATTTGCATAATAATAAATACATGTATAAGTGGAATTAACTAGCAGGTATTTTTCCATCTGTTTGTTTTAATTATTTCAAACTGTAGTGTTTGTAAATGTGATCGACACTAAACCTTTATTGAGACTGTGCTTTGAATAAGTGTATCCACATTAAAATTAGTAACCATAACCTATAAATCACAGGTTGGGTTTGGTTATGAATGTTACAAGTGCTACATTAAGCTTTCAAACAGAATGAATTTCTTGCTCTAGAAGATCTTGAGAAGTTGTGCATTTCTAATGCAGAATGAGATACACAACTTGGATCAGCTGTTCACAACAGCTTTAATTTCTGAGAATTGGATTTTTTCATTGCAGCCAGTTTATGTACATGCTGAGAGACAGAACATAAGTTACATTCCCAATACTGCATATGTGAACTCTGCCACGATAGGGGAGATTTTCAGTAGTACAACTGAAAATTTGGCATCTCACTCTTCTCAACTGTCACTGAGAGTTGGATGTCTTTCTTGTTGTTGTTCTTTGTGCATCCAAAAAAAAGCCTATATGTAATTATGTATTTTTATGGAAAGGACAGAGCTTGATTTCTGCAAACCCATACAGTATCAAAAATCCAAAGTATATCAATTATTCCAGAGGGAGTTCAGTTTATTACTTATTTATTCTGTGATTTTACTTAGGATCAAGACCAAATATCTAGGTTACCTTCTCTTAGGACTATAGTTTTCCATATTGATCCTGCCTTTGTTATCTCAATGGCTTATTTGTTAGGCAGAAAAGATATGACTAGGCATATGCCACTGTGGAATACAGGAAGATTCACTGAGATTGATGCAAAAGCAAAGGACAAGCATTAACCAATCCAGCTGTCCAAAAGCCAGGGCTAATGCTAACCAAGAAGCACATTACTGTGATTCCATCAGAATGTTCTTTTATTTATTTAACTTTCCCATTTTCATTTTTTATTTGGGTAAGATAATTGCCTATGATAAGCTCTCTCTGTGTAGGTGGGAAGCATGCAGAAAGCCAGCCTTTAGACTGGAATATTTACACTAAGCCTAAGCATTAATGATGTGTAATGGCCAGACCATATTTGCATATTGAAATGATCTCAATTAAAATCCTTTATCAGATGACTTCAAAGAGAGAACCTCTCAAACTGCAATATATTTTTCCATGAAACACAGCCTATTAAGGATTTAATGTGTTTATCTGCATTTCTAGAGACAATAATTTTAGTGTTCATTTCATAAGTAATAAAAGATATACTTCTTTCCTTAGGCTCCGTACCACGAAATTCTTTTCTCTTTCTTTATAATGCACTTACTTAGCCTTGAACTTCTTTGAAGGACAAAAACATCAAATAGTAAACAGAACTTGAACTACATAATGCCTTGGCCTTCGATATTTTTTCTCATCCCAAGAATCTAAGTACATTACAAAGATTTACAATGTCTAAAAGAGATAAGAGACTGACAGGGTTCTCTTCACCACCGCTGCAAGACAATCTACTGTGAGTAAGGATACAAAAACTTTTTATAGCATTGAGAGGCAGAATGCAAGTGAAGAGCCTTTGCAAGAAACAATAAAGTAACCTACATAAAGAGGGTAAAATGCCAAAAAAAGAAAAGGAAAAACATAATTCACCAATTTCTTGTTAGATTTCCATTCATTGAAAAAGTCTCCAGCCACATGCAAATTTTAAATCTTACATTTTAAAAGGTTATATGCAGCTTGAAAAGAAGGAATTCTGAGAGTCTTTTCAAGGGATGTCAGTTATTTTCACAATATTGTAAAAGATCAGTTTATTAAAATAAAGACAGTGGCTGGAAAACACAGCATTTCAATTATTTACAGAAAGGCTTAGAGGTAATGAGTTAATAAATGGGGGGAAAAGATATCATTTAACATATTAGAGTGAAAGTTAACACATACAAACCATTGGAAAACTGGGGTCTGATAACAGATTATTTTCTTTCTCGTGGCTGGGATCTGTCACTAAAAGCCTGTGTGGCAAGTATTTTCTTGATATTTGATTCTTTATTGTTTTCTAAAGCCACATGAGTCTTTATCAGCGAGGTCCTGGATGAGAACTGTGCCTTCATAAAAGTAACCTTAAGTTCCAAAGACACAAAGATTTCAGTACAAAGATTTTTCATCCAGAATTTCTCACGGGAACTAGTGCCACCTGCAACTCAGACATCCAGCAAGAGGGAAGGAATGACACAGTACAGTGATTTGAGCCACGTACCCCCCCCCCTAAATAAAAAATTGCCAAAGAAGAGGCTCTATTTCCTCAAATCTAATACTACATTTTCTCATGCTGTAAAGAGTGACAATCCTGGAGTCACCTATTAGGGATAAACTCCCTCAAATTATCTTACATATATCATAAGATGCAGTGTACACAGGGAAGCAGCTGCCACATATCAGCTGCTCTGGGGTAATTACCAGTGTATATTCTCACGGTAGCAGTGAGGGCACTTCCTCATCTTCCACTTCAGAGTAAACCACCTTGCATTTATGACAGGGTAAGAGAATAGACAGCCTAGTTACCACACAGTCACTGATTTACAGCAGCTTACTCCCTTGTGTATGCACTCGTGCTCCTCAGCAAACCCCAGTAAGTCGAATTAGCCCACCTTGAAGTTAAAACTTAAAATTTTCATTATTTGAAACAATTTCTTATCTGTTATGCCAAGGGTCTTTCACTAAACAAGAAAATCAAAGCTATTAAAACAAATCATTTGTTGTTGCAAGAAAGTGCAGGCAAGTGTTTTGTTTTAATTAAGTTAGGAGAGAGATGGATTGGTAAGAATAAAATAAACACAAAGTCCTAGGTGTTACCTATAATGTGACTATGGCATTATAGTGTTCTGACTATGAAATTTGAAGTAAGGGAGTCCAACAGAAAATCAAAGACTACAACATAGTGGAATCACACTAAAAAAATGGATGAAACTTACTGTAATATCTCTCTTGAACCACATGTGTGGATTTATGGGATCAGCCTAGATTTACCCATAGAAAAGGGTAAATATGATCAACATTGACAGTCTGTAGTCTGAAGTGTCTTTATCTAAAGAATTTGTTTTAACTTTAATAGTACAAATATACTATATACTCTATGGTATATTTAGTAACCTTATTGACTAGTATTAGAGGGTAGTAGTAGTATTTAGAATTTAGCTTTGCTAGTGCTTAGTACTAGTACCAGGTATTGATGGTACTAAATATTTGTACTATTAGTAGTAATATTATCTGGTGCACACACCAGAAGACAATCAGAGTAGCCTGTAAAGCATTTGTCATCAGAATACTGCTGTGAACCAGAAATAGAGACAACACTGTCAGTGAATTTGGGGCTGAACACATCAGAAGACAATCAGGAGTAGCCTACAAAGCATTTGTCACCATAATCCTACCACTGAAACAGAAATAGACACCAGCATCAGTGAATTTGGGGGGTGAGTACACATTTCCAGCGTGCTCTTTAGAATTATTTATTCTCAGACAAACAGCCTTCCAGTACCAGTATTAGGCTAGCAAAAAAACTTCCATCAGCTGAGGTAGAACACCAAGTTACCATCTGTGTTTCAGGAGGGGCAATGTTCCCCTTGGGCAATAAGAGCAAAAGGAAGGGCTACTGAAGAAAGGAACTCTAAGGCATTTGCAGCAGAATACAAACATCCCATTTAGGTTAATGTTTTAGTTTTATTTGGAAGCTTGAAAAATGTTAGCATCATTCATGCTTTGCTGTAATTGGACAGAGTGATTAGAACACCTTTTTATATTAAATGCACATTTTCCTTTCAATAATATCCATGTTAAATGAGAAGAATGCCATTTAGCCAGTCAGCAATGATTTATTTTATCCCTCATTTTTAAAGCTTTTTCTAATTTGTGGTTTTGCAGAGAAACTGTACATGAAGACCGTCAATATACACTGGCTTTGAAAGGAGAAGAATCAGAAGAGAAGCTCTTTTGAAATGTAGAAGATCCTATAAGGAGAAGAATTGATTACTGCCAAATAAGATTTCTGGAAATTTGTCATTCAAAACAAGAGGTCACAAAGACTGACATTGACAAGGGAAAGACTGCAAAAAGCCATATGAGAAATTCAGACAGAATATCCTTCTGCAATGGGCTGTCATTGCACAGAATAAAATGGTCTTTGTTGAAGTCAGTAATAGATGTAAATGGTGAACACCAGTTCAAGAGGGAGCTGAGTACGTTTGGAGCAGGGAGCGAATGTAGCCACGCAGTCATAAGAGAGATAATTGTGCATAAGATGGTCAGCTACCATACCTGGTGATTTGTGTTTTCTGCTGCCAGAGGGAAGGGTTTGATGGACCATGTGCTTTTCTCTGGGCTATTATTACTTATGTGTCTGTAAAAAGTGCCCTCTGCTATCACAGCAGCCACAGTAATAAAATGCAAGTTAATAATATTATTTATCCTGCAACCATCACTCATGTTTACTGCTCAATCACATCTTTTTCCCTTCCCACTATACCTCCCTCCTATTTGCATTTGAAGGCTAAAATCTCAACAAAAGCTATTTAGTGTGCAGGCTTTTTTCAGCTCTCACTGTCCCAGCACTGCTCTGTTCTCACATGCATGATGCATACACGCATATAGACACACATGTGCTCAGATACAGTCTCGAGATCTTTCTCTTCTTATCTCCTCTATCTGCCTAAGACTGTGTTTGAAAACACTGCACAAGAGAGGGCCATGACTCTCATCATGTTTGCCTCTGAAGGGGAATGCTTGTCAGATTCCTACTCAACCAACTGTTGCCAAACCAGCGAAACTCAGTGGGCAAAGCCATGACCTCCCTCAGACGCTTAAGCCGCCTTTAGCTGCATCTAAACTGGGATGTTCCTAATATCTCAAAAGGAAGTCACAGTGATTTGGAAAAGGGGTTTAACTGAGACACAAGCTGAAATCCATCCCAGCCTGAGAAATTGGACCATCACAACTCTCACATATGCCTAATGTTTCCTCCATCCTCCAGAGGCAGGAAGGAATGGCAGAACACAAACCAGGGAAAAGACTCCAGTGAGTCTTGCAGGTGCACCAACACTATGATGGTGCTGAATTACACCACTTTCAATCTTATTTGTCAAAAAAACAGGAGATGTGAAGAAAGTCAGCAACTTTCTCAATTCTATAAACTACCTAAACCAGAGGAACATCTCAAAAAAACCCAGAAAAATTGTCTATCATGTTTTGTATTTAAAAAGAAAATAAACTCTCTTCTTAAGTTGTCTTTTTGCCTTTACATTTTACTAGTCCCAACCAAAATAATCCTTACTGGACAGACACAGTCTCCAACACGCAGTTGATGCAGGCAGGTAGATGAAGGAGGAGCACAGAAGTGAAAGTCACACACCCATGAGAGGTGCACAGAAATGAAGTCACATACCCATGCCCACCCCAGTTCAGCACCAAGGCACAGCAACCCTCATCCCAGCTAGAATAAGGCCTTTTCCATTTCACACCATGCAGGAAACAAACCCCACAGTTTCATTTCAGTCAACACAGCAACATCAGTATTTACCTACAGAGAAGACAACTGCACCCTATCTGGTTTTGGTATGAAATCTGCTGGATAGATCACTGTGCTGGTTTTGGCTGGGATGGAGTTAATTTCCTTCACAGTAGCTAATATTGAGCTGTGTTTTGTATCTGTGCTGTAAACAGTGTTGGTAACACAGGGATGTTTCTGTTATTGAAGAGCAGCGCTTACACGGAGCCAAGGACTTTTCCGCCTCTCACCCCACCTCACCATCAAGTGGGCAGGAGGTGCACGAGGAGTTGGGAGGGGACAGAGCCAGGACAGCTGACCCCAGCTGACCCAAGGGATAACCCAGACCATCTGGTGTCATGTTTAGCATATAAAGCTGGGGGAGAAAGAAGGCAGGGAGGCATTTGGAGCCCTGCTGTCCTGGAGATGTCTAAACACCTGCCTGCCCATGGGAACAGGTGAATCAATTTTTTGTTTTGCTTTGCTTGTGCATGCAGCTTTTGTTTTACCTATTAAACTGTTTTTATCTCAACCCACAAGTTTTCTCACTTTTGATTTTCTGATTCTCTCCCCCATTCCATTGTGGAGCAGCTGTATGGAACTCAGCTGCTGGCTTGGGTTAAACCACAACTGCCTACATTTCATGACAGGTTAGAATCACGTGTACCTGGGGGGCTGGCTGAGGGCTGCAGTCACCCTGGGCTCCCTCTTGCCAAGATCTCCAGAGGGGCAGAGACAGGAACCTCTAAGGAGCAATTTAAGCTACATAAAATCTGACTTGCTCCCTGAGATGACTGTTGTCCTTCACTAAGGAGGAAAATCAGATATCTGTCCCCTTCATGGATGCAGTTGAGTACCTTATCTTAGAGAGGATGCCCCTGGACCCACCTGAGAATATACACTTCCCAGGAAGTGTTCAAGGCCAGGCTGGATGGAGTCTTGAGCAACCCGGCCTAGCAGAAGGGTCGAAACTAGATGGTCTCCAAGATCCCTTCCAACCCAAGCCATTCTGTGATTTTATATTTGACTGGACATACACAAAATGGATGAAGGTGTTCTGATTGCGATAGCATGGGGTAGGCTAGGAAAAAAGCCATAAATGCATTGTCACACACTGGTAGTAGCAGCTCTCTGCATTTCTTTCGCAGCCTCCTTCCAGCAATCATGAAGCACTTTACAGAACCAGAAGCCTTGTCTATCTAGCAAAAATACATCATCTAGGAATCACTTTGCCCCACTCAATACACTTCTAAGACAACTTCTAACCATGAACACAAAGGTGAAACCCCTTCACTCATCATTTCCTTTAACACCTCAGCCTCAGTTGGCATTGAAAGTTCATACTGCACTAACTCAATTTAAAACCCCATTTTTGTGGGATTTTGTGGGATTTCTTTTGTCCTGAAGAATTTAAAGTCTCCTTAGGCAAGGAAAGATAATCCTTGCTTGTGTTCTGCAGAAGGGAAACTGAGGCCCAGGAAGTCTTTATCGTACTGTTCACGCTCATTACTAAGATTTAAAACTGTTTTTCCACTAAAGTATGGAATTACCAAGATCCCATAAGTTAAGAGAAAGACCTAGCACACAGTTTTGCTTTCTGAAATGGTATTATGGGGAGAACAGTCGAGAAAGAAAAATGGGAAATCAAATACTGAGGAAGTAAGTGAACTATAGAAACATCTGTCATTGTGTCAGAAGTTTGAAATCAAGAGTTCCTTGTGTCTTTTAAGGAAGGTTTTCTGTAGCCATAGGAACTATACTCTCCCTTAAGAATCCCATGCACAAAGAAACTTCCTGTAAGAAAGTCCAGTGGTCCTCCCCATGAGAAGATAAGGGCTCTTCACTTCCACCTTATTAAAAGAAAAATATTGGTTGTCAATCCTTTAACCCTCCTATAATTAGTTAAAATGCAGGAATTCATCTTCAGTAATGTTTTGTTCTTTAGGCATACTTATTCCCCTCTCCCACTCTTCCTCTTAGACCAAGACTCACTTCATTAGTTCAACAGATAGGGCTGAATCCAAACCCCAATTCCAAACACATTTGGCAACTAAGGAAATTCCAGTCAGTGCCAGCTTTAAAGGCTGATTCTGAAAGACATTAAGCAGTCTTACAGCAGCCACAGAATGCAAGGTCCTTTTGAAAAAAAAAATCCCCTTTCTCTTCATCTGTGCTTATTAGAGCTCTAGAGACTTAAATGAAAGTATGACTGCACCTGCAGCTTTTCAGAGAAACACACCCATCTTCACACTGCTATGAAAACCAGGCCAACAACAAAATGAAGTAAAATTTCTTCTTGAAAACAATGAGGCTTCAGGTGTGAGGAAGGTCATAATCCAAAGACAGTACAGTTCACAAGTGAAAATGGGGACAGAACTCAGCCTGAGCTCTTTATGGTGATGGTAGATGAGGGCTGGCTTTAAATTCCTAGGTAGAATTTTGAAAAACTGAGGCTTGAAAAAAAACCAAACCCAATGTCTTTTTATTCATAAACTAAGTAAACTTGCCCCGGAAAGCACAAAGATGCAAACATAGAGGGCTGCACTGTGCCATTTTAAGAGTCAGTAGAATGGTTCAGTAGAATGGTTTATGAAGGAGTATACTAAACAACCTTCCCCCCCTCACTGTTAGGATATCATTAATGCGTCTTTGTTTCAGCAGCATGAAAGGACAACCCCAATATGTATGCCAGACAAGGATACCATACACTTCCACAGTCTTTATCTGATTTTTTTTTTTTTGCTGAATGTGCATCCTATCCATAGGAGAGGGCCTAGCAACAATGCAGTGCTCTTCTTTTTTTTTTTTTAAGTATGCCATTACTTCTAAGTGTTGTGGTCTTCTTTGTAAAGACATTTACACTAGAAAGCGAAGAGTACTTTACAGCACCCTGCAAATTTCCATAAATAACAATTGGCCATGAGAGTTTCTTTTCACCTATTCCACAGAGGGGGACATCCAGAGAAGAGCCAGAAAAGGTGGAGATCACTTTAAAATGCTTCTCTCTGTCATTTCCAATACCCCGCCTAATTCAGCTGGGCCAAAATCTCACTTGAAGTGAGCTGAAGTAGAAGCTTTTTGTGTGTGTATGGAACCGTATCCAGCTGGGAGAGCAGTTAAATGCTTGCCCATCCCCTTAACTCTGGGCATGTAAATTCAAGACGAAGAGAGCTGTTTTGACGTTCTTGGCTGGAAATCACTCTCCACACCTATACTTTAATGCATCTCCTGTACGTGGTAGTTTGGCTGCTTTCTCTCCCTACCATCTGTTCTGATGGCACGGTGCCTGCTCACAAGTTGAATGATATATAGGTGCCAGGCAACAATGCTTTTTGATGGGCAGACTGCACAACACTGCAATTGTCATCTCTTGTGCTTGAAGGCCATGCTCGGTGCCAGCAGCAAGGCATTGGCACTTTGCACCTCCATGCTCTTGTTCACACCTGTTGACACTTATGTGCCAGAAAAGGACTACTTGAACAAGGGAGTTGTTTAATTCCCCATGAGGGATTAGCAGTACCTGAAAGTACATCCAGCCCCTGCCCAGCCATCATCCTGTGCCTTAAGCAGACACTGGGTCAAGCCTGGAATATTTCTGTGGGTCTTCACCTTAATATTTTTCTAGATCTGTATGTCTGAAGGGAAGAAGGAGCTATTTTCCCACTGAGATGAAAAACTGACTGACAAGCAAGCCACTTCTCTTCCATGGTCCTATACAGACATTTAAGCACAAGTCTATGCAAACCTTGTATTTTGCTCATGTCCCAGCTCAGGGCCTACAAATTTAACATTCATTTCACAAGCACACCCAGCTTGATGCAGATCAATGCCAGCATCACTTCTCTTTTCCACACTTCCATATTCACATGGATCACCACTCCAAACTTCACCTATGGACTTCATTTTTTCAGAGTTTAGATCAATCCCTCTTCACGGATCAGATTTAAGCCCATGCAACTATCATTCAGTTTCACGAGTAAAGCTTATTCTTGTAGCTTCTAAAGTAGCAACAATTTATACTGATGGAAAAGATTATCAAGAAATGAAGGTAGTGTGGAACATCACAGACGAGTTTAATGTGTTTTAACAACAGAATGTCTGGGGAAGGGAGAGTTTCCAATCCCTGCAGCAGGTGCATGCAGAAATTCAGTGATTTAAAGAGGAAAAGAACTTACACACACTAGCTAGAGCTAAAATATGTGATTTCATGAGGAACTGTGGAAAGACCCGGGAATGCGCAGGGACTGGACCAGAGCATTCTGCTCTAGGGAAAAAAAAAAAAGCAACAAATTTAAACCTTAATCTTAATCCTTGCCTTTAGCAGAACAGATAACTAAAATCAGATTTTTTGCATATCCTTCTGGCTAAGAAAACAGCTTTGCTGAGAAGGAGGGGTAGGGGCTGGTGATGGGGCTTTGCTGATAATATCAGTCAAAAGAAGCTGAGAAAAGAACAAGAGAGTCTCCACCAGTACCACACAGACCCACCATCTGTGGGTTACATGTATCTTTAGCAAAGACCAGAAGGAAGCAGGAAATTAGTAAAGTATTTCCCTGATGCAAAATCCCTGGGGAACTGTCCAGAAGAGATGGAAATTACCTCAAAATGCTTTCCTCTCTTTCTACCCTAGTATGCCCACTTCAACTTATTCAAAATCTTATTGCAAAAGGCACTCAAGTGCTAATTTTTGCTTATGAGAAAATGAATGCAGCTGGGAGTGTAGATGCTGGTTGTGCATCCCCTCAGAGACAGTGGAGAGCATGGAGAAAGTTTTCCAACAATGTGTTGCCACATCCATGTATCAACTGGATGCAGAACTAACTCAGAGCTGGAGCATTTTCAGCAGGGACATTTTAGGCATTGATTTGGGTGTGGGTGTGGATTTTATCCTAGATGTACCTGCCCAAGACTATCTATACATTTTTGTTAGACTGCTGAGTATCACAAGATTATAAATTTTTATTATTACAAGCCTGGCTTATAAATACAGACAGAGTAGAGGACCACGGGCTTGGTCAGAGGGAGGAGATCTGTTAAAGACATCACACTGTTCTGCAGGAATACAGCTGGTAGCTGCTGGTTTCCCTGAGCAGGGCTTGGCTTACCTAGGGACCAACCACCCAAGTCTTGCACACTTAGTGGGAAACAAGAGAGATGCAATCACAAGAGTTACTGTATATTTAGTCACTGTATATTCACTGCCTGCCGTTACCAGGTAGCTGCTATTCCATTTCTATGAAATATCATAAATAACTCAAGTAATAATTGCAAATGGATGGCTGTACTAAGGGAGGTGGGGGCAGGAACCATAACTGCGCAGCTGCTAAGGCTGTGAAAATTCAACCTTAAGCAGCCTAAACATTCATTTTACAGTGTACACCACTGATTACTTAATTACATCTAAAATATAAGTCAGATCACTAAAAACTCCAGGGAGTAAATTACAAGCAGCTATGAAGCAATGTGCATGCATACACTCTACTTTGACTTTAAAAAATTATTGTTTTCTAATGGCTTTGAAGGATTTTTTCTATTTCTGTTCGGCAAAACATCATTATGTTACAAACAGGTAAATATTTCTAAGTAATATTAGATGTGCGTGGGAGCATCCATCTTGAGCCTTTCACTGTGGACTCTCACTAAAGGTTCTTATCTTTATGTATATTTGAACAAGAAGATCTACATATGCTTGATCTCGGTATGAACCTCTGTATGACCTGATTTTGTTGCCATGGCCACCAATTAGACCAGCCTTGTTGACTGCAGAACAACAGTCAAAGCATCTCTATTAAGTTCTGAAAAAGAATGTCATATTTTATCAGCACACCACAACAGCTTATCCTTGTGGTAGTGTTGTACTGTTTGTTTCTTCCATTAGCTCTGTATTTAAGCATCTAACTTAGAAGGGAAAAGGGGGGAGGGGTGTGTGAAGCAATGGTTATGTCACTAGCCAGAAGGTTCACTTCTTTTACTTTTTTTAGTATCTGCTTTTGTTTTTCAGGTTTTGTCCCCTTAGAAGGTAGGAGACAGACAAAGACTCTCTTTACTTCATTGAGATCAGCATAAACTCTTTCCTTCAGTTACTGTTTTTGAGGATCCTGTCAGCATTTTCCTAAATGCAGTTTTTTTAAAACACTCTCCCTTCCGGTTTGCGACAAATCAGCAGAGAGTTTCCTCAAAAGCTCACTTGGCAAACACTGCTTGTTTAACTACCTTTGCCCTGCAGTAAGCATGTGTAAAGATACTGAATACTGTCACATGCAAGAAAAGACAGTTCCATGCCATCAATATTATATTTTGTTAATGCTTACCTGAAAAAAACCAAAGCCAACCAACTTGTAATGTAGTCAGTTTACATCAAAACAAATAGAGGTTGGAGGATAGCAGAGTTCCACGACTAAATCTTTTATTTCTCAGGCTTCCTCTTCAGAAAATAATTTTCTTACTATTGTTTTCATAAAAGCTTTCAAATGCCCTAAAATAATACCGAGAAATTGGCTTTTATTTTGAACAGGATTTCTCAATACGTACTGCATCTCTTGGCATATCCATTATATTAACTCAAGCCTTAATGATACAATGGTTAAAAACAGAGTACAGATGTGTATAAATGAAAAATGTAATAGATTTCCCTCTTAGTGTAATAGAATTGGCACAAGGTATTGGAAACAGGAGTGAAAGTAGTCACTCAAGCATTGTGTTTGCATGTTATTTAAATACAAGTGGTTGAGGTATAAGTACCTCTAAGTACACCTGAAAGAGATGGTGCCTTGTAATCATTGTTTCAGCAATTGACAGTTGTTTACACAACAGCAGCACATTCTCTACTGATTTGAATAATAAACATGTTTAAACACCAGCTGGATAATAGAAGGATAATTGAAACATAGTTTAAAGCTCTGATTTACAGGCATTGTGGCAACACTTTTATTTGTGGTACAATGCTATACTTCTGTGCAGCCTCTTGAAAAAATTAAATAGGCATTGTTTCAAACAACTTTGGGATATATTTAACTCAATTAATCTATCATGCGTTTGTGCGCCTACACAGACAGACAGAACAAAGAGCACACCATCGAAACTTCCAAAAGCCTTATGCTGGTGACTTCACACTACTTGTGCTGAGTTTAATTATACGTTTGCTGGGCCCTTACCTTGTGCTGGTACTTCCCAAGTGTGAACTTCAGTGCTTACAGAGTTTATAAAGCCCACAGACCACAGAGACCCAGAGCGCCAAATCAGGGACAAAGCAGGTGGAGAGAGAGGCAGTCTTCCTTCAGACACCTGGCAAACCATGGGCAACAAAGGAACCACAAAAACGCTGTGAGATTTGAGGTATTGCCCACTTGTCCTCCCTTCTGCTCTGCTTTGGAGTTTGAACTGCTCAGAAATTACCATTTGGGCCAGTTTCCTGAAATGAAAATTCAAAGGGAAGCTGAGGAAGCCGCACTGAAAATATACCTCTGTATTGGTTTTCTTAAAAATATCTCTGTAAATACTTTCTTGATGCAAGATCTACCAGCTGAGAAGCCTAAAGATGTGGCTATAGATTTCCATCAAACTTTTTAAATTCCCAAGCATCAGATAATCCAAGGCAGTCTAGCTTTTGTTTTTCATGCTGTTTCTGATCTCTTATCCCAGTTTTGAACTACAATTAATTCACTGACTAGTATGGAGGTGTGGACAGTTTCCACACGTGCATTTAGGTTCAGCTCTCTGACTCAGTCTCACACTTGATTCAAATGCTGTGGGGCCTGTTTGATCCCAGTCTGCACAACACATACAATTTAATCAAGATTACAGATAGCATGACTGGCTTCTTTTATGTACCAAGCCCAGGCAGTTCCTACTGAATGATCCCTAAGTTTGAGGCTTTCAAGAATCTCATCAGCTCAGACCCTAACTGAGAAAAGCCTCAAAAGAAATAACTTACAGTAGCCCCTGTTTTCAGGTTCTTCATTCTTTACAGGTATCAGGTACAGACAGGAATATGGAAAGATCGAGGTCATTGTCTCCAGGACTTAATTATGTTTTGGATATATAAATATGATAGGCAAGACAACTTGTGTCAACTTTTAGGAAAAACGTCTGTCACTCCTACTGAAAATTTGCTTGCTTTGTACTTATAACAATATTACCAAGATTTTAAAAATTGGCATGGAATATTCCATGTCTAAAATTACTTTTTTATAATTATATTTGTCTTGGTGTTTTTTTTCTAATGTTCTTAAGACAGTGGCTTTTCAGAGCCAATATTTTTTTAAATGGCCTGTTATTTTCCTTACCAGTGCTCCATTGATTTTTACCTTGTTATTGACTGAAAAATCAGGGCAAGGAACTCACACCAGGCTCGTGTGTTCGTGTCAACCTGTGTTTCTAAACAGATGCTGATGCCTTTCATTCCATATGGAGCTTTTTGGGGCATGTGACTTCATTCCTAGATAACCCAACTTGCACCTCTTATGAGCTCACAAAAAGCTCAAAAAACTGCACTCTTCCAGCACAAACCCAATCAGACCCTATCCCTGTGTAAATCAGTTTCACAGTATTCAAATTTTGAAAAGATGGGAAACAAAGCATGAAAGGTATCTCATGATAAATCCTGAAACTTGAATTGGGGGAAAGTCTTTAATGATATTGCTATGTCTATAGTTGAATGTTGCTATAGAAACCAAAAACATACAGGACTGACAAATATACTACAAATTCAAGAAACTTTCTCCCCTTTGTATAAAAATCTACTCACTTGATCACTTTGGGATCTCTCATGTGCTTAGTATGCCAGAGGATTAGATCAGACCTTCCCTGGAAACAGTCTGTTAGCTATGCCAAGGTATGGACAAACACACCTATGTGCCCCAGCAAACCTGGCATGGATAAGTTTGGAAAGAATAGAATCCAGATATAAAGCACAGAAGAGAACAGGACACATCCATACATACCTTTCACTTTATAAAAATACAGTCTATGGCTGCAGCTGGAAACTGTATTACATTAAGAGGCCCTAATCTCTTTATGATATGGAGCAGAGTTCTGTACAATGTTGCTAAATACTATGTATACCATACATTTTTACTTCTGGAAAAGAGAATTATCACAATGAGCAAGTGCTATCACCAGATGACGGATGGATGCTCTGAGATACTTTTGGAAGAGACATAAAAGAAGAAATGCACCACATACAGTGATATAGGAAGAGGCACAGTAGCAGAGTGTGGATCAGACTTAGAGAGGCCTTTATCTAAGGAACTAACAAACAGAAGCTGCACTTGATAACAACATACAGTTGGATAAGATGCATGGAAAAAATCACCATGAGCTTCCACAAGATATGATGGGCAGACAATGGTGTGCTGTAGCTGTGGGACAGAGTTAAGCAGTTTCAGTGAGCTGCATGTGTTATGGTTCCTGGGCCAGATTCTGGTCCCTTTGTGCTAGGTCTCAACAGTGCCCTACAAAAGCCAGGGGATTTTCCTCAAAAAAAAGGAGCAATGCCAGGTGGCCAAGTGCCAGGATGACTCACTCTGCACTACTCATTCCTTACAGGAAGACAGAAGTTCCTGAATAGGAAAGGATGAGGCAGGAGTGCACATAAATCCAGCTGTCCTGGATCCCAGAGAACAGGTCTTGCCTTGCTAGCCCTGTTTGTGATTTTGCTCTTTGAGTGTCATGGGGAACCAGGCCAGTCCCTGCCACTCCTCTCACTACCAGAACTCCTCTATATTCCTAGGCCTAGGGGCACAGGGGAAAACAAGGCCCAGGGTCATGGAGGAAGCTGTACTATTACTCTAATATCCACAGGGAAAGAGGCCTATTTCAGAGGTTTTCTGAAGCACTAAAGAAACAGGATATTGAAATTCACCTTCACGTGATGAATAGCAGAAGTTGAGAGAAAATCTGCAGAAATGAGAAGTCTAACTCTAGAAAACATACTCTGACTTCAGGCCATGGACCTATCCTATCTGCAAATGATAGGAAGGATTCACCGGTGTCTTACTTGCTTGTTTGACCACTCTGAGTGTGCAACCACAGCATTATTAGCATCATGCTCTAACCCACTGAGCTAAACTACACAGCTTGGAAGCAATCTCCAGATCTGGAATGGCTTGCCAGAACCTCAGTAACAGGGAATGGTTACTGTGTGAATGCATACGTGTGTCTATAGAAAATCTGGGAAGGCAACCACCTTCCCAATCTACATGTCTTGAGCAGCTCAATCCTCTGATATTTACTAGTATCACACTGAATGTATAGTAAAGAAGAACCTCTCTATGATTTGATCCTCTCCAACAAATTCATGGTGTTATTTTAAATATATTTTGCTAGACAAACAGTTTCAGTCAAAACATCTTGTTTTTATGTGTCTTAAGGGATATTAGCAATAGAGGGAAAATGACATTTCTTTATCAGCTACAATACATATAATGTGACATTCAAACACAACAAGTGCTACTCAATAGCTTGTAAGTCACAAAAGGTGAATGAAAACACTTACCTCTTTTGTAAAAATAAAAAAAAATTTAAAAAGAAGATGGAGAATTCTCAACAGAAATATACACTTTGACTTAAAATATAGGGTAAGCAGCATTAAAAATTTCTAAGCACAAAGCCCATCTATTAAGATTCTGAATAAATAGTAAGTCTAGCCAGGAAGAAGTACTCCTGTTAATGTAAGGTTAGTTATGTCAAGGACAGTAAATGAAGCTGTCTTTCATATATACCAGATTGATCTATCCAAACTAGGGCAAGCTGTGCCACCAAAAATGTATCTCTACAAGGTGTTAAAGGAGATCAAATGTTAACAAACACAGAAGAACAATTAATAAACAATAACTTCCCACTCCACCAGGAGCTGTTTAACTCACACGTACTGTTTATGTGATATCCAGCTCAAATGAATGCTCTAGTAAACAAGTTATATGTGTAAAGCTACAGACCTCCACAGGAGCCAAAGAAAAGAGTTTTGCAGTTTTTAAGAAATGCTTGGGTTGAAAAACTATTCCCACAAAACTGGTACAAAGCAACTGCAGCTACTCCGTGAGACCGTGCTCCTCTCATCTGCAAATGAGAGCCAGGCAAATTCAACTGCAGAATCGGGTGCATAATTTAACACAAGCGTCAATAAAGGGATGAAATGGTGGGTTCATCTTTTAGATCCTTCAAATGAAAACAAGATGTCTTTCTGGCTGGTATGTTCTAGCCAAATAACAATTCGTATGGCTCCATAAAGAAGTGACTGGATGAAATCAAATGGCTTCCTCTGATATTACAATGAGCTATTTTAGGTCAGCAATCAACAAAGTGTTCAGGAATTTACGCACAGAACTATGGCTATATTTGTACGACAGAGGATGTCCCAAAGGATATATATCTTTTCTTGAGCTGGCCACCTGGGCATCTCTGCTTAAAGCTGTTTGGGATTTAGGAAAGACAAAACCCAGTATGTAAGTCCCTGGAGAAGTTAGGTATATTCCAAACACTCATTACTCACTCACACTAGCGATGGTGCCGACTTCTTGCCAAATAGTCTGGCACTCACAGCACTTATCTAATTGTGAAGTCAAAATGTTGGGTCTCACTTCAGCCTGAGGCTTTTGAACTCAAATCCCATGAGAGTGCACAAACCATGAAGATATAGAAGACTTTCAAACTGCTGTGCAGTCAGGAATGGAAGAATCATGGCTCCAGAAATATCTGATCCTCATCTTGTAGTGATGCTACTCTGTTACGGAGGGAAAGGGCTTAGGGCTGTCATCCTTTCCTTCTGAAGAATTTCTGGATACAAGTCAATAATTAGCTACTATAAATCAGAGTCTCACTGATTTTTCTCACTCCCACAGGAATGACCTACTGCACCACAACATCTGACTCTGTGTATCTTTAGTTCTCAACTGCATAACAGCTTCAGTCCAGCAAGTGAGATGAAAAATGTTGGGGTTTTGTCCTCTGAAAAACCTCACAACTTATGGTTTTGTACATATTCCTGGGTTGTAAAAACATGTGACACCAAATGCTTCCTGCACGAGTAAACCAGAACCCATCCTTCCTTTTCATGTGCAAGAGCACAGTCATTAGATTTTTCTCAGAGAGAGGTTCTTCCCCTCCTCCTCCCCAAGAGAACAATATTCTCTGTCTGTAAAAAGACTCTGAATTCATCATTTACAGAGGTACCTGCCTGTGGTGCTGAATTTGTTACCATAGCTCATAGCTCCAGACAAATCACATTGCCTGTAATTCCTATCAGCTGGCGAAAGTGCCTCAGGAATTAGGTTGCAAGTGGTTCCATGTCTAGAACCCAAACTCTCCCTTCTCTACTGCTTTTGGACCCTATGTACTGATCTCAGCTCTGCCATCACTCTTGGGACTGACCACTCTTTCACGCTGCCCATAGATGTCTGAGGAACTCCACACCTTTCTTGAAACAGAGCTGTAGATCTTTAATGAAAATTTCAGTCAGTTGCTTTATAGGCAGAAATGCATTCCAAATTATCCAACTATATGACCAGTGCAGAACACCTCAGGAACATTCTGTTACCCAGTTTGGCCCCTTCATCCTCTGTTTAGCTGATAGGAATTCTCCATAGCCTCAAATAAAACATGAGAATTTCCCACAGCTGGATAAAATATTCCCTTGCAAGAAAACTGTCATGCCATGGTACCAGCTGCCTGAAAACAAAATGTAGGCTAAGTCAGGAGTGATATAATCCTAGCAAATAGACCAAGGAAGTCCATAAGACTGTACACATTCGTAAGCACACACTTCAGTGCTCCACTGGGTTACAGCTTTAATTACATATTTCATAACTACAAAAGGGTTCATTTAAGATACAGCTCAGAACAGAAATGTTAAGTGTGTGTTTTCTTAGCCCAAAGCAAAATGCTCACATACTCCGTGGAAGGCTGTTTAAATGAATAGCTCAGAAAAAGATGTATACAATGCCTGCTGTAATGAGCCTACCCAAAGGTTAAATACAACAGAAAACAGACTTAAAATTCAGCCTTAATACCGAGACCATACTCAGTGTTAATTTCCATGGCTCTAATGAAATTCCATAGTCCTGTGTTAGTTTGCATCAGACAATGATCTTGTTCATAACATATTTCCCTGTGTACTTCAGACAAATGCCTTGTGTATTTAGATGGAGATGTCTAAAAGGAACATTACAAAAAGGAAAATTATCTTTGAATTCTAGTAGTCTCTGGGATAATATTTCTGATGATCTGTTGAGAAAACGAAGTGGAATGTTACTATTCCCAGCAACCATTTATCTATTGAGCAAGAACTTACTTTCTAGGAGCTGGTTCTCAGGATTCCTGATGTGCTTTCCTCTTGTTTATACCACCAGGGGAAATTCAGGTTGCAAAATTCAGCTGGAAAATTAACATCACCTCTGGTGTTTTCACAAGCATCCCAAGCAGCAGATGCAGCTGTGCCCACCAAAAGCTGTCACAAAGTGACAACTGCTGCAGCTTCACAAGGCCAACCTGGGCTGGACCTTGAGCAGAGGTAACAGCCACCATCAGTGCTAGACCGTAGCTTTGTGTCATCAAAGTCCAAAAAGCAAAACCCTAAACTGAATATTTACACTTTGGTAAACATCAAGAACTCTTCCATAAAATGAAACTTCCAGGTGAATACTTCCTTTGAAGTAAAGTATTTCCTACACTGAACATGTCTTGGTAGTGGCAAAAAAATCTGTTTTACCTAAGAGGTACTTAAATGATTATGATCAACACACTCTCCAAAAACGTTAGAAGCAATGATCAGCTCATCTCCATATCACCTGCCCTGACTTGCAGGACTGTGCCCTCTTCCTTATCTTGCAGAGAAGAAATTGAGGCACAGGAAGAGTAATGTTAAGATTTTCAAAATTTCCTGGTGATTTCTATTGTCTTGGAGTTTGAACACTCATTGCCAGGCACCTAAATATTACTAATCCAAATTTCCATAAACTTTTTGAATCCAGATCCCCTAAGTCTGAATCCAGCGCCCTCACTAAACACATTGAAATGGATGCTGCTCAGAAAGGCTCACTGGGGCTGCAGGACTGACTAAATTGCAGCCTGGATTTGGTAAAGTTCCCTATTATACCAGGAGGGCAAAATTGGAGTGCACACATAGCTGCACCTTCACCTCATCTGTGAAGGAGATGTTGCACTTTCTTGCAAAACAAGGTGAAATGTTCAAAGGATTTTCCCCTTGCAAAAGCACATTTTTTAAATGTAACATCTTAAAATGGTTTTGGAATCACCATGCTGTGCTTTTTCATTTTTCAGATGCTGTTTTCAGATATTCTTATGATCAGTGAATTCTGACAGTGTTACAACTATGGCCAATCTGAGCGTCATGTAACATTTTTAGAAGACTTACAAAGACTTAATAAATTTTGCAAATATTTAGAAAGAGAATTAATGTAATATATGTAAAGATCTGCACATATTTGATAATCTTGAACCAATTTAATAAATCCTGTCCAGTTTTAATAAACATTGGATTAGGGTTAAACTTATTACAAACAATAAATTAATAATGAAAATGTTTAATGTGGACTGTATATATAGTACTTTTAAAATTTTAGTTGTTTTTCAAAGAGCAGGAAAATACCTCCAAATCATGTTACAGTTTTTAAAACTTTGTTATCCTGGAAAACATGCACACAACCCATACTGTTACCAACATGACTACTTCTAACATACTACAAAAACATGGTTTTCCTGCCCTTATAGAAACAAAATCTTGTTAGAGTTGAAGCTGTATTACAAGTACCTAAAATCAACATGATCATAATTTGGGTAATGATAGGGCAATCCAGAGGAAAAAAAAAAACAAAAAACAAAAAAAAAACCCCACCACTCAATGTGTGAATTTATAAATTAACAGGGGAAAGTGCAAATAGAACCATGTTCTTAAATCTACCTCAGTTTAGGTGTGTAGACACTCTTCAAGGGCAACACACCTGACATTACTAATTTATGGTGAAGCACAGCACATGCATAACCTTTTGCAGGGCCATCCCAAGCTTCTCCATAATGTTCACCCTGGGGTACCTGAGTTCTCCAATCAAATGAGGAACTGCTGCTGTTGGGAAAATTGAACTGCTATGTTTCTCACAGAAATGTACCATTTACAACAAAACTTTTATTTCTATTTTCCATACCACCCATGGAACAATTAGGTGATGTCAAGAGACACCAAAATGCCACAGCACCTTTCATGTTAAAAATTAACCAAATGAAACCTGGTAGAGTGATGATTTGGGACTTTTGAATAGGGATTTTTTTTAGTCAGGTTCACCTCAAATCAAAAGTTCTTCAATTTACTTTTTAAATTATTTTATTGCAGTTCCTTTTTTTTTTTTTGTTTTAATCATGAGATGTTTAAAAATGTCTAAGTCTCTTGGGACACCTCAACAAAATGTGCTTGGTTATGGCCTGTACTTCTGGGAGGTCCTTAAGGAATAAAGATAAGGAAGGATCTAGGTGAAATACAAAATAATGCTTTGGGTAATAGATATAAGATGATAACTGAAAATAGAAGTAAAATATAATATAAGGATCCAGAAAGGATACAGAAAAATAGATAATCTATAAAACTGCAAAATATATATCCAAAGGATTGTGATGTTACAATATCTGGGGCTGGAGAGACCAAAGGGAGTGTCTTGAGGGATACCTGCCAGTATGAAAAGACAAGATGTAACATCAAACTGTACACAGAAAGTGTCCGACTGACACCTTAAAAGGACTCTCCTTTGCCCCTTTTTTCCTAAATGATATATTTACTATATCATATGAAATATTGTTCCTGCTCTAACGAGACACATGCCTGCTGCACAGAGCACAGAAACGATGTCAGGACAGGACAGCTGCCGGGCAAGGTCCATTCTAGTCTTGCAGTTTGATTTCCATTTTATACCTCTGCAGAAAGTATCTGTGTGTTTGGAAACCAAAGGCTTTTTTCTGTAAAAACATCCTATTCTAAAGCACTGTGAGGAGAAATGTCTTATCCTTTGAGAAGTGACTTGATTCCTTAAGATATTCAGGAAGGAATCAGCAGACTCAGTCACTGCTTCAGATGCTTTCCACAGTGGAAGCTTTCCTAGAGGTAGAGCAAGTGAGCTTGGAGGTAGCTGGAACTGAGAATTAACTGTCTATCATCTAATAATTATAGAAAGCAAACTGAGGGAATCACAATGATTCTGTAAGCAGAAGACAGGATACATTCTTCTCCAGTCTCTTCTAGTAACAAAACAAATTATATCATGCATATAAAAGTTGGGTGGGACTAAATATTCACCTTAATTAGTCAGAAAGATGGAGCAATATTGTTTCTGCCTATCTAATTTTCCATTGGGTAATATTCTTCTTTTTTATGGCAGATATATAAATATCTGAAACAATTAATTAGGAATCTTGGTTTATTAAAGAAAAATTATTCTTAGAAATATACAGCAAAATACAGGGAGAAATGTCTATTAGAGGGATGAAGAGGAGGTCTATTACTACCTTGAAATTTTTGCAAATGACTCCTTTATTGCCTGAGAGTCAAAAGCCCATCAACCATAACCTCTCAACGTAGACAGAGACAACAAAGTTTGCAAAATCTCCCATTGTCTTCCTCCACCAGTGATTTCCCTGGTTCTTCACATGCTTCCCTAGTCTCAGTAAACTGGAATTCTAACAGAGCTGTTTCAGGCACATAAGCCTGCAACAAAAATTATGTTGATTTAAACAATCCCTCAGCAAACTTTTACAGTGTATTCTGTTATTATATCCCACGGTGCAGTAGCTCTTGTTCACCTTCAGGTATGAAGTGGCATGAACTGTACTTTAACAAAACTGCTCATCTAAGCAACAGCAGGGAGAGTCTTTGCACCAGCATAGCAAAGTTTGCTCTCCAAACTGCTACAGATTAGTACCTAATAAAATCCTTCCTGAGTAAATCTGCCAGTGAGAGGAACTCCTGAAAAAACTGTTATAATCCATCAGCTACAACTCTCTGCAGGAGAGGCATCCCTCCCCCTCACTTTCCATTAAACATGTTGGCCCTTCACACACAAATGAGCTGGAATGGTACAACAGCACTTTGCTTGGCAGGAACAGGGTTAACTCTGCGATACACCGTGATCACCAGCAGGTATCAAACTTTGTCAGGAAAGGAGATATCCTCCAAACAGGAAGAGACACAGCACTGCTGAGAATCCCCCATCAAATACAATAGAACATGAAGGTATGGCTCAGTTTTTAGCTCTGGCATCCAATAACGAGTCAGAACCCTGAGGACATTGTCTTACTCAGAGATGTGAAATGCAAATGAACAGTAACATTGACAACTCAAGACCAAGCAGAAAACAAAGGACTTGAAAGCTACCTGGAAAGGTCTTGTATGAACACATACCTTTTTTTTTTTTTTTTTGTGGGCCAGAAATATATTCATTTATGTGAAGAAGTTGAATGGGTGATTTTACTGATCATTGGAGTCCCTGAAAATGCTCTAGCAGAAAGAAAACCTTGAGATGGTACAGAAATCATTTAACAGTGAAAGTCATCAGGAGCTCAGAAAAACTGGCTCAAAAAGTTGTGCTGTGTGAAACAGAACAGATGAATTCACTTTCCTAAAACATGGTCACAGGACTTTCCAAGATATTTTCCATCTTGAAGATTTATTCCTAAAGGTGTGAAAAATCTAAGGTAAATCTTCCTATCTTCCTCTAGTGCTCTGTCCTAAATTCTCTAAGAAAGCCAGAGTAACACTGTTTCTACCTGCTTAATTCTCCTTTGGCTCATGTGTTTGTGTTCTGTAAAACAGAACCATTTAGCTGGGGGAAAAAAATCAGTATCAATCTTGGTTTATGAAGGCCAAGAATTATTTTCAGTAAGCTGAGAAATGCTAGCAAAAAGTCCTATATATCAAGACAGAGTACTTTGCTGATACCTCAGCATTAACTCAGCAAGAGCCTCACCTCAGGGGTGCCACACATGTTGCACGAAAGTGGTCTGTGAGCTGCCCACATCAGCCCCCACCACGGCATTGGCAAAGCTAAGCCAAAAGGAGGGACAGATACATCAAGCCTTCAGTCCCAAAATAGGATCCAGCCTGATGGGACCAGTGACAATTGCCCTCTCCAACCTGGGCAGGTGCAGTTTTTCTTCAGGGAACACACCAGTCCTCCCTGTCCACACAGTGGGAGGAAATCTGGGCACAGAGGGAACCACAGCACCCTTGGCACCCACCCCCAGAACCCACCACAGAACCACCTACCCACTGTCCAGGCAGAGATCAGAAGGAAGCAAGAGGATGAACAATGGTCCCCTGCTCAGCACAACCCCTGCACTACTGAAACCCATGAGGAGGGTTTGCAACAAATCTAAAACAGGTTCTGAGTTGGAGTTGTGTTTCGCAATGAAAATCGGGGTCATATTTACAAACTTTTCAGTGAAAGTGGGGCCAAATTTCAGTAATCCAATGTCAAGGCTGAATTTCACTTTCTCAAGATAGGGTAGTGGGCAGCTTGCAGCTTCAGAAAGAAGGAGAACAAAACACATCAAGAGACAATACTGCCTGACCTAAGGTTGAGGACATGCAAAAAATGAATTAATTTCACAAGATTCCACCCCAGATATGAGTCTCTTCCCAGCACCTTGGGGAAAAAAAAACTTTATTAGAAACTGAGGGCAGGGTCAAACAAATTTGGCCTGTGCTATCAGAATGTGAAGATTATAAAAACTTACAGGAGAACTCAGGAGACTTAAGACTAATAACAAGTACAGCAAATGTTTTTGTGAACCCAAAACAGGAGTGTATGAGGAACAATGACTTCAAAGCTGTGGGAAGGGTAATTGTTTGCTGGTAAACCGGTAGAAAGACTAGTGGAAGCAGTGTCTGGGGGAAAGATGTTAAAGAGCAGTGAACTAATAAATACATGGAAAAGAAATACTGAGAGCCCTTCCTGAACTGCAAGCACTCTCCTCTTTTTTCCCTTAGCAGCTGGTACATTTCCTGCTTTCTTGTCCTTGCATACATGTACAGCCACATCTCTCAGGGGTTTTTTCCCTGGCTAAATCGCTCAGAGGTAAATTTGGAGGTTCAAACAAAATGTCTCTTTGTTATATCTTGAAGAGACAAAAGAAAACAGCAAGTGGTTTTATAGCACAAGCAGACAATTCAGCAGGGTAAAGCACCTGGTATTGACACGCCTAATAGCTGTCTTACACGTGTCCTAGTGCAAACATACTCATACTTCTTTATTTCATCAAGAGATTTCTTGAAGTTTCTGTCTCCCTCTTTCTTCCTATCCAAAGAGACGAAATCTCTTTTTTGACACACAGGTCCCAGAGACCCTCGATGCCTGTTCATATCTCTACCACTGGCTGGTTTCCATTAATATCCTCCTTCTCACAACAGGAAGACTGAGTTGTGAGCTGCTGAAACTCTCACAGTTCAAGCAATGTTTTTCTAGTTTGTGCTTGAAGCCCACCACTCGCAGTATCCAAAGAGAGTTGACTGACCAGACAAGGCAGATACGTGAAGAACTTTGGGCTGAATGCCTCATCCCCAAACCAATTACCCAGTGTCTGACTGATGCCACATGATGAATGTTCTCTCCTGGCTGCACTGACGATGGAAGGAGCCTGGATGCTTGGCTGAAGTGCTCTGAACCTTTTTGAGAGGGCCAGACACTCACCTGCCTTGTACTGCAAAGGCAAAGTCAGGCTCTGAACAGGGTGGTGTGAATGTAGCCCATTCAGCCCAGGAAGCCTCTAAATACTGTGTTCATTCCTAATCCTCTCCCAGGATCTGATACTCAGAGAAACACTGTACTATGCAAACAATACATCTGAGCACTTCCATGTGCTCTGCCCACAGAACGTGTCTAAAGGTCCCTTGAGAGCTGCATGGGGAAAAGCGCACACCGTTTAACAGATACATCACTACACACAAATGGATTTTGTTCCTTTCCCAATAAGGCCTTTTGAATTTGTTAAAAAGTATTTGCAGAGAAAATGAAAGGAGCCCCTGGCATCAGGAGTCCTTGGAGAGCGAGCTGTGCACTGGCTAAAGGCTCTGCTGATCACAGTTGGAAGGACAGCCTGACTTTATCTGGAGGATCAAGGAGAAGAAGAGATGGAATATGGGAAAGGTTGGAGGAAGATAAAAAGGAGGAATTTATCCATCAAGGTCAGCTAATTGGAGAGAAGTTTCTGCATTGGGGTGGCTAGAAGCAGTATTAATCCAAGCCAAAATTTTGCCCTTTGGAATCTTGTGTGTTCCTCCTGTAAGGCTTTTACATTGCCACAGAAAAAAAAGGGTCTATTTTGGTATTGAATCATTCTGGGGCAGGTTTTCCTCTCCATATGTTTGCATAAATCTACAGAGGGCAATGGAGTTACACCACTGCATGTTGGTGTGAGATCAGAGGGAAGCTTAGTATCTCTCACCTTGTCTGACAGACTCTTTGACCCATTTCACTCTTTTTTACATTGTCAGCGTTCCAAGGTCAAAGACCATGCCCAAATCTAAAGCAGATTCTAACTCTGATGCTGTATTTTAAAGACGTAGGCTCCCTTTTAAAAATAATGCATTATTTAAAACACACTTCCCTTTGTGTTAGCCTTACTGCTACAGCCAAATGATCTTGACTTGGGCTAGGGGGCACACATATTCCTAGGAGGAGGGATCCCATTTTCTTCACACCAGTTTCCATAGCATCTTCATCATCATCATCATCCTCTTATTTCTGCCCTTGATCACATCCTCTGAAAAGCTGGCAGATGTGAAACCTGAGCTACCCATGGGCCTCCGTGCATGCCATAGCAGTAGGCATCCAAAATGGTTCAGATCATCTCTAATTTCTCTCTGGATCATATGTCTCCTTCAGAAAAAGGGTGGTGAGCAGATGTGCAAAACAGAGACAGAGATACTATGATAATCATATTTCTGTTTTACAAAAGGGTGGGGTGAGTGTGTGTATTAGGGTGGGCAGGGAGAGAGAAGTATTTATGCAGAAGAACAGCAGAAACTTAAAACATGAGTATAAGATTGGATACATCAACTGTGTGCAAAAGTTTCCTAGTGAGAATATTTCCTTTTGGATGATTTAACAAATGTAAGCTGGTTCAAGTCTCCATTATGCAAGAAATATGTTAGGTTTCTTCTCTAGCTATGCACAAATGGCTGGGGAAAGCTGGATATAGTCCCATCCTATAAACCCGAATCAGAAATAAATTAAAAGATTTATAAATTGGAGGTGCAATTCTTCAGCTACATTGGTTTAAAGATGGTGAAATGAATGACTAAAGCATTCACTCACAGTGTTTTATGAAGCAGATCTAATGTGCAGGTTTTGTGACCTGCAGTGACTTTAACTTCTCAGTAAATCAAAAAGCTTAACAAATATTAAGATGGCAAAGATTACCTGTGTGTGCCAGATTTTATCTTTTATCCGTTATCATTTAGGAAATGAAAAGCTTGAGTCGGAAATCAGACAGCCAGTCACATGACTCGGGCGGTCTGGCAGCCCCACAAGACAAGAACCTGCAGGAGACACAGAAACTACACATTCACTGATTAGTTTTTAGTCCTTAAGAAATGGCTCTTTTTATTGTTATTATTGTTAGCAACCAATGAGCTTTAGAATCAGAGCAATTCCTTTCTAAATTCCACTGTGATGAAAATTCATTATCACAAGCTAGAGGAAGCAGCTGGGTGTATAGCTTAGCTCACTGCCCCAGGCTTAGGGGCAGCTCCACACACATGTGAGCTTCAGAGGTGTTCAGATTTGGGGTACAGACCACCAGCACCTGTTTGCCAACACAGAGGCCAAAGAATTCTCCTTTTTCAGTCTTGGCCCAGAGCAGCAGGAACCTGGCTGATGGATAGGATCTTGGCTAAGCCACAGGTTATAGATCCACAGCATATGGGGAGATCTACTACAGTTCAAGTACAGCATGCCCTTGGTTTGGTAATACTGAGAGCGCAGGAGGAAGCTGCCCCAGCACAGGTGTCTACAGCCCTCCAAGTATGACACAGACCTTCAGGGTGAAACAAATACTTATCTTCTACCCCAGCTCCCAGCATTTCCCAAACTAAGGGCTGAGAGAGTCAGTGTAAGATTAGTAACTACTGCCAAAGCAGAGTTGGATTTTTTTGAATATTTTTAAAATATTTGCTGATAGATTAAATTAACATCAGGTCTGCTGGTGGGATGCTGAGGTGGAGCGGATAAGGCCTTCTTCAAGGCCACAGAATAATGTAGAGGCATAATTGCAACAAGAATTTGAGCCTTTCTAAGGTCCAGCCTCAAATCCATGCAAAGCAACGTCATCAGCTCTATTAGCTTGCAATTTTTTCTTCCTTTTCCATACAGAAATGTAGATAATTGCAAAGGTTAGTTAATCTCCATAACAAAACCAGACCTACAACAATCACATCAGCTATGGGTGACACTGCAGGTACCAGGTTTGCATAAGTTGTCTTTGCTTCAGGAAGGTCTTCCCCTCCTTGCACCCCTACAGCTCCTTTTCCCAAAACCAAAAGCATTTATGGCCATCCCTTCCTCTTCCATCTCACAGCCATAAGTGAATACATGTTGAACATAAATTAAAGCCCAAGGAGAAAGCAAATGGAAAGAGTTCCATAAAACGGATGATCCATTTTTTTTTCAGAACGTAACATCTCAGTTTAAAAATGGCATCAGTTTTCTTCTATTTGGAAGCAATACTACAGCTGTTTAATACCAGGAGATGTTGATTTAAAGCACAGCAAATAACAACCAGTTTCTCCTTTCAGCTGATACAAAAAAAAAAATGTGAGAAAAATAAGAAGACCATTCAGTAAAATGAAAAATAGTGCTGGGTTTACACCGTTATTTCCTATATAACTGTTCCTCTGTCACAGCCTGAAAAGGACTGTGGGCCAAAACCAGACAAAATGAACCATTTCCAACCAAAAAAACCAAAAATAACTCCAAGCAACCCTGCTGCTGGGGTAATCAGCTTCATACCTACAGTGTATTCCTCATCAAGCAATATTTGGCCCAACATGTAATGCAAACATAATGCTATATCCAAAATAAATTACCAAGTAGTTTGCAGGTAAATCAACAGAACAGCTTATATATCAATAAATAGAGGCCAGCAATTAAAAACAACAAAACAAGTCAAGTCAATAGAGAATCCAACTTCAAAGAAAGAAACTGGGATCCTCTGTGTTAAGTACACAGTTTTGCTGTAGGTTCAAACATGTATTAGTGCTCCGTTACAAGAGCATGTAGTGATAGGACAAGGGGGAATGGTTTCAAACTGAAAAAAAGTAGGTTTAGATTAGATACTAGAAAAAAAATCTTTACTGTGAGGGTGGTAAGGCACAGGAACAGGTTGCCTAGAGTAGTTGTGGTTGCCCCATCCCTGAAAGCATTCAAGGCCAGGGTGGAAGAAAATCTGAGCAACCTGGTCTAGTGGAAGGTGTTGGAACTAGGGGGGGTTGGAACTACATAATCTTTAAGGTCTCCTCCAACCCAGAACGTTCTATGATTCTGTGATTCCACTACATCCATTCTAAAACTACTGTGGAAACTCAGCATTAAAGACTAATATTTGTCCTGAAAGTCAGGCCACCTCCTGTGGAAAAGATGGAAATGCAAGTCTCCAAGACTGTGTAGACAGACATCTGCATTCTAATAATAATCCTTCGATAATGTGTTATATAATAGGTATGTATTTGATATAATTAATTAATTATAGTGTATTTATGGAATCTTCACATCTGCCTTCTATTTTTAAACTTCTGGATTTGACATTAAAGGAAATTGTGAACTAATGTCCCTGTATTGGAGCATGAACAGAACAACCTCTGTCAACAACTAGCAAAAGGCTAAAAGGTAACTGTACAGTCTGCTCTGAGCAAGGGCTGCTGTGTATCTCTTTTCTGCCAAAAGCATACTGCAACTCAGCAAGTCAGTTTTCTGCCCTGCTCTCCCTGACTTTGGGAAGATGTCTCACAGTGTGCAGTCACCCCTGCCACAGGCACAGCCTGACACCTCTGGCCAGTGGCAGATGTATGGGGATGACGGCAGCTTGCTTTCTATGTCCTACCCACTTCTGCCTTGCTCATACCTTGATAGCTCTGGGGTAAACCCTTGCTCTCCACACCAAAAACATGGCATCTGCATGAGCCTGAGTCTGACCAAAGGATTTAACTGACACCTGTCTTGCTTCACTTACCAGCCCTGTACTCCAAACATACTGATAACTGAAGGTCAAAATAAACCAGAAAACCCAAACAACCCCACAAAACAAAACAAGCAACAAAAGAAAAACATCCAGAAAAACAAACCAACCCTACACTGCACAGTTTCATCACCATTGCTTGACCACCTTACTCCAGGGCCTGAAATTACATGCAAAGACAAACTTACCATTAAGACAGTGAACAGAGCAGGATGGGATGAAATCCTCTGTTTCATCAGGGAGTGGGACAATATTCCTCAAAGAGGCACAGATGTCTCCATCAGTACAAGTATCTGAACCCTTATTTTTACATCCATTGTTTACACTCACTGAAGAAAAGGCACTACCATACTGCTTTCTGTTCCTACCCATCACCAGAACTGGTTTTAAATCATGTTTGCTCACACTGAGCGGACCTTGTAGAAGCTCATGGCTGAAGCATTTCTGAGCTGACTCAGAAGCTGTGGCACAAAAGTAGAGAACCTGCAGAAACAGAAATAGAAACTGTGGTACAGGTACAAGTAGAAAGCTTTCTTGTTCTACGTGGACAAGTCTGAGTAAAGAGCATGGCAAGTCCATGGATACTTTGACACAAACTACATGCAGTGGCACTACATTCACATTGTTGTTAGCTGCAGGGTGAGTAACTTTAATTATAAAACTTCTGCTATTAAATGGGCTTTAGTAACTAAATGCATTGCCATTTCTTCACTTCTTATTACAATTTAATTTACCAATTCATTTTTCTGTTCTCTGAGTTCTTAATAAAATTAATAGCTGGCATCTTCTAGCCCTGCTCCCTTTCATATTCTTGCCAATAGAGTAACATCATAGCATTTTGCAGAAATGTGGTTTGAGCTATTTGACATTTTTATGTCAAGTACCTTTTATATGCAATTCTAGTATTTGTTTTACTCTCCATTGTTTCTAATATCCCCTGAGAATCTTGAAAGTAACATTATTTCCTTAACAAGTTTGGCCTTTCTTCCTCCTACTTAGCAAATCATTTTCTTGTGGCCTTACTACTCGCTGTTATAGAATATAAGCAACAGCTACAAAACATTGTTGCTCACATACATCTGGGCTAGCAAAAAGAATCTAGAAATAAATAAGCATATATCTTGTTTTCTTCCTAATTTTTGACACTCTGCAAGGAGACCACTGGAGAATATCTCCCCAGGCACTGAGTTGTTCACTCCTCCACTAAACTTCTGTTACACTTGAAAAATCCCTTAATACTTTGCTTCTCCAGCTATAAAATTGAGCCTGTGATAATAATCCTGTCATACCTTGTTGTTATTTAAAATAAGAGGAGGAATAGCATTTGATGGAAGGTCTTATGGAAACCTCTTTAAATTTTGAGAAAGGCAGGTCCCGGCAGATAAACTCCCACATGGGAATCCAATACACAAGATGGAAACCAGGACATACAGCTGAGGCATAATTAAAGATGACCAAGTGGATCAAGTTAAATGAACTCATAGCTTTCTTTTTCTAAGGTGCAAAGCTCACTGCTTTTACTTTGTTTCCTTCATCTTTTTTTTGTTGCTACCACGTGCATTTTTTCCAGACCATCAAGGTTTTTCTTTGGAAATATCTTTGTAGCTACCAAATGTCTTTTAGTTGGTCAGTGCCAGGGATTACATTCTTCAGAGTGAAACAAGATGCATTCAAGTCCTTAATCAAAGTCCCTCAGCACATGGCATGGGGGTTTTAAAATCTTTCCATGGGACTGCATGGACTCAGACTCCAGTCATTAGGTCCATGGGATACCACAGAGCTGAGTACCACAGGGACCTGGCTTCCAGTGTCCCAGCCTTTCCCTTCCCTGTAAACCTATTTGCAAAGCATTTAGTGGACTTGAATACTCTGGGTTCCCTCTTACCTATCCCTTGGTTTTGCCTTCTAGCCTGTCAAAGAGAAACTGTTCCCAGGCCTTGTCCTCAGCAGTATAAGTAGCAAAATAGGCAAAGGTGGTTAACATAGGAATTCTCTCGTGACAGCACGTATGCATTCATATTTTTAGCATGCAGCAATTTTTAGGACTTACATATATTTAAGAACCACAGAGACTGGAAGCTCCCAGCTCTTAATTTCAAGGTTGTGGCGGGGAAGGGGAGGAAGGAGGCCGAGCTGAAGTGTTTATGGGAGGCAACACATGTAATTGAATCTCACCAGCCCTCACACAAACTGCCCAGGACACTGCTTGCACAGGCAGAGGGACAGCAAAACCAGAATATTTTTTGTCTGCATTTCACAGACCTTTGTTGGTTTGCTTTGAATGCTGCTTTCCAAAGAATGTACCTGGGATAAGTAACTCAGCCAACAGGCCAAAGGAGTCACAATGGCTATTTAATTATGAAACTCTTCTAAGCACTCATAAATTAATTAATGTGGTGTCCAGCTGAGGCGAATAAAGGTTAACATATTCTATTAGTACCAAGTGTCACAAGAATTTCATAGAATTGTTTAGATAGGAAAAAACATCTAAGATCCTTGAGACCAAGATTAGCCTAACACTGCCAAGTCCATCACTGAGCCATGTCACTCAGTGCCACATCTACACATCTTTTAAACATTTCCAGGGATGGTGACTCCACCACTTCCCTGAGCAGCCATTTCCAATGCCTGACCACCCTTTCCATGAAGAAATTTTCCCTAATATCCAATCTAAACCTGCAACTTGAGGCCATTTCCCCTTGTGCTGTCACTTGTTACCTGGGAGAAGAGGTTGACCCCCACCTGGCTACAGCCTCATTTCAGGGAGTTGTAAGGAGTGACAAGAATCCCCACCAAGCTTCCTTTCTCCAGGCTGAACAACCCCAGCTTGTTCAGCCACTCCTCCTAAAACCTGTGATTCAGAATCTTATTCAGCTTCATGGCCCTTCTCTGGACACACTCCAGCACTTCACTGGCACTTGCAATGAGGGGCCGAGAACTGAGTACAGTATTGAAAGCGTGACCTCACCAGTGTGAGTACAGGGGGATGATCACTACCCTGGTCCTACTGGCCTTATCAAACGCCACGGTTCATTAAATATAGAATCTAAAAATTATGTCCCTCTTAATAGAAATTATTCATATTAACATGATCTGAATAGTTGTGACTTATTAATTTAGACATAAATTTAATTAGCAGCTGATTTCAATTGAGTCTCAATCTGAACAATAAGTTGTGCTGTAAGCCACATACTGGAAGCACTGTCTGAAATGAAATATGGAACTCTGAGGTACGATGCTTGTTGGTATTCTCAGTTCCTATCACTGCATCCTGCTGTGTAAGAACAGCACACCTCTCCAGCACAGAATTCCATTAAAAAAAAAAAAAAAATAGGGGGAAAACCGGTCTCCCACCAAATTCCAATAGTTAAGGGTCTCTTTGAAAAAGAATTGCTGAAAAGTTAAGTGGGCTCTTCCAGGACAAAGAACAGGATGGAACAGCTCAGCCACCATGGATGGAAAAAGCATAAGAAGTCCATGTTGAGGAGATGCAGTAAAACACATCACAAGACTACAAGAGGAGGGAACCTGCTAACTCTTATCCACAAAACACTAATGCCAAACTCATCCTCCTGAGACTCCCCTTCACCATGTCCCTGCTGCAGCCAGTGGCACATTCTGCTCCTCAGAGCTGTGTCCATGCTTCCCTACAGAGCTGTAGGGATCCAGGAGCACCCCACACAGCACCACCCTTTGCTATTTCAGCAGGGCCACTTAAATTCTTCATGACTCGGTTTTCCCCTCTGTACAAGAGGGATAAAACTGCAGTCTTGGCAGAGATCGGAGAACCTTAATTCACTAATGTCTATAAACCCCTCTGAGGTTCTTATTCGGAAGGCACAGCAAAAACGCAAAGTATTATCACTGATTCAAACTGACCTTCCCCTTGAAATATCACCATTTGAGCTATAATTCCAAATCCTGACTCTAACCAAGTGCTACGCTCTGGGATTAACCACATTAATGCTTAAAGCTGTTGCTCTTTTTTTTTCCCCCAGTGTTCACAAGCTAATGCTTGTAGGGGTCTAATCTTGGACAATTCCTTAATGATACAGATTTTCAGATGAAAATTACTGCTACATTTTCCTGTCTTCTAACAGATTTTAGTCTCACTGCATGTACAATGTTGGAATGTTGTTTAATTAAAAATATAACATTTTTTTGGGTAGTCTTTCCTAATTTGAGTGTATCTATCTGTTGTCTGCACACAAACTGTAAATCATTGTATTAAGAGTGATTACACACCCACTGACACAGAAAATTCGTGATCGGGTTGTGAGACATAAGAGGTTTACCAGATTGAATGTGGCATGGCCACATATTCTACAGAATTTATTATTATTTCTAATCAATCCTCCTCCTCTAAACCAAGATCCCTTAACTATAGCACTCTCACTGTACTTAAGAAGGACATTTCAAATGAATGTATTTTCGAAATACACTTACATAGCTACACACAGCAGTGCTGCAGTCACATTTTTGAACACAAGGTTACGGGCAAGTGGTTGGGTTGTCATTGTTAGGCCAAATCTGGCTTCACTTGTACCGAGCTAGGGTATGGTCTGAGTGTATGCTGGTTGTTCCTCAGCAGCAAAATACCCTAAAATAATAGGGTGAAAAGGGTGGCGTCAACCCTATTTTCCCAATTGTTGATCTGCCCTGGGGCTCTGCACAGGCACTGCTCCTGCCACCGTCATTCAGGCTGTCTCCAGTAAGGGGCCTTGAGCTGGTGCAATTTAAGAACATTCCTCATCCCTGCAACACCAGGCTGCTATGATTTCATTACATGCCCAGAAATAAGCACTGGGGAGTCATTATTATTATTATTATTGGAATAAATAGTCTTAAATCTTGTTAACCTGTGAACTAAATAAATAAGCTAACCAGACGTGTGGTAAAGGACATAATGCTGATTGTAGCAATGGCAAATGTGACCAAGGGAGAAGAAGCTTCCCAGTCCTGTCATCACAGGAGCCAGGATGCCATGGCAGAAATGCATTTGTTAGAAGTGGGCATACCAGTTATGTTTATTATGGTTAATTCTAATACAGAAAAGATCCCACCTGGGGAGGGGACAGGCGAAGCCAACCACATTCCCGCCTTGGGATGGACTACCATCCCAAGGAAGGTTTATGTCCATCCCTATATCCTGGTGAACTTGTGATGAGAGCTGCTGTTCTGGCCACCAGGCTGTTTGGCTGCTGTGGGTGATCAACAATTACCTGTCCCCAAAGGTCCCTGGGGGTCCCTGCAGTGCACAGCAGCACTGCCATGTGCAGCTCAGTGCACGGCCACCCGACCTGAGATGAGATTCAGCATTTAGGGGAAAAAAGGGCAAATTGGCCCCCACAGCACAAGTGGTAAGGTGATCTATGCGGTGCGCTGCATTGTGTTCTGGGGCACGGCCTCAGGGTGCTCCTGAAATACCTCAAAGTGGAATTTGCTCTCATGGGAAGCAATGGTTAAGAAGTTCAGCTTTTCACTGGCCTATTAAACTCCCCAGTTTTAGAGTGCCCAGAAACTTGGCATTTCAAGGAACACCCAAAGGACAAAGACATCTACATATTTTGTCCCAGAATCCCGGACTACAAAAGTCGGACAAAGGGACAGACAGAGGATGAGCGAGATTAGCAGGCCAAGTAGGTCAGGACCAGTGTGATTCTCAGGCCAGTACAACACAGCACATTGAGAAAGCTTCCAAGAAGCGTAAACAGGAATGGATGTTTGAGACAATGAATGCCCTAATTGGATGCCCATTCTCAACGCTTCCCTCAATTAAGAAGAATCATGGATAATTCTGCCAAGATATTGATGGACAATGTAAGCATTGGCTTGAAAACTTTGCAATTTAATGAACCAAACCCTACCCAGTTGTGAGTTACAAGAGATCCAAAAATAAATCCAGCAGAAAACAGTCCGGTGATATTTAAGTCAAAAAGTTACAAAATTATAAATCACTGAATCTTAATAATTTCTCATCAGAGTTACTACAGTGCATAGCTTTTGATTTCATATGTTAGCTTCATGAAGTTTCTGAAAGCCTTGGAAGACTGGGTGTTCCAGAAGACAGAATAAGCAGCTGTGTTACCCCTTTAAATTAAGAAAAAGGAGTCAACTTTTGCTGAAATTAAAGATGAAAAGCTCCACTGACAGTCTCACACATTGACAGTCTCTTAAAACACAGGTGCTGAGCCAACTGTAAGCACACCTCAGCCCTGAAGTGAGAGGTAACTACAGAGCTCTGGAGAGACTGATCTGCAGTGACTCGAACATGCACTCAGGAAACAACAGCTGAAGTCCTATTGCAACAACAGTGTGAGATTAACACTGAAATGACACATGTTGCAGATATTTTAATCTCTTCATCAATCAGCTTGGTGTCCTGCTATGTCATTACAGCGTGAGGACTTAGTGGCCACTTCTGTTTATCAATGGCTTTGAGGCCAAAGTCTCACTGCCCAGACTGTTTAAACTGGTTCTTTCATAGCTGGGCTGCAAGAGCTGAAGAAAGTTTTGGGGTGATCCTGTGCTTTTAGAGGCAACCAAGAACACCATCCCTGTAAAGGGAAGCTTTCAAAATCTCCCTTACGCTTCATCTGCATTTTGAGGGCCATTATTACAAAATCAGCCCAGGCCTTGGCCTTGCCTACAAATTCCATTTTCCTCCTGCAGCAGGAAGCCTACAAGGGCAATGTGAGCACAATACTGGGTACAACTAATTTCTTTAGTGACAGGACAAAGCTCAGGCACACAATAGATACAGGCTGTATGTCTAGTGGAAGAACTTCAGTGTGATATAGTTAGCTGTGTCATCTGTGTGATGCACTGGCTGTCAGCAGAAAGAGAAGTGCATTGAGAAATGCTCTTCCACTGGCAATACTCAGTATTACACATGCTAAGGTCAAATTAAAAGGAATAAAAAACCTTAGAGCAAAAATGTTTATGTGTTAGAAGAACTCAAATACGTATATAAAAGGGAGGAGAAATTAGAAAGCTTCCTGAGTCAGAAGTGATGGCACACTTCTGCTCAAAAATCTGCTGCTCTGATTTCAGTGCAGACCAGGCAGTGTTTGGTTGTTCCCAATGCAGAATCATTTTATGCTAGTTGAGAGCAGTCAAACCCCTTGCTTCATAAAAGAGATGGGAAGATTGGCTCAGCAGCATCATTTAAACTTGCCCCCAAATGTTTGCAGATAGACCTTTGAAAAAAAGGACAAATAAACACGTGACCTTGTATAATAGTCCCATTCCTCTCTCTTCTCTGCATAAAAACACAGGCTCATCCAGATTTAACAGTACTGTATTAAATACATTTTTGCAAAGGTTCCTTTCAATCTACCGCAACCTTTCACTTGTGAAACTTTGTGCCCAGGGCATCACCGTGAGGTCAAAATGACAAGGAGCAGAACCAACAGTCCAACAGTAATGCTCCAACACCTGGTACTCTCACTTGCATCGTTGTTTCGTCTGGTGTGCACATCACAGCATTAAAAAAATTACTGGCTCCTTGAGAAACCTGACAAATCAGCACTGATAGGATTGCAGACTGCTGACAGCAGCAATGGGAGATGTATTTTACAGAGTACACCGGGGTGATCAGATGTGTAAGGTTAGAAGAACTGACCAGAATTGTGGAAAGAGGAAGCAATCAATGACTTAGGGAGCAGTTGCTTAAACAAGAACATCCAGCGAGCGCTAACTAACAAACAAAGTAAAGGGGAACGGGCAAGTCATCAAGGGCAGCATCGGTTCGGGGCACGCACAGGCCTGGCTGGCAGCACAGCAGTCACAACAAATCAGACAAGACAAAGCTGGAGGAGTCCCCAGGACCCACAGCTCAGGCAGCTGCTACAAGGTCTAGGTCCATCTCTGCCCTGTGTGATGGGAAGAAGGTGATACTGCATCGAGAGCGCCAGTGCTGGAGCAGGCTGCATAGTCTGTAAACAAAGAGGAGGACAAAACAAGATAAGCTGCTTCACAAAAGATGCCATGAGGTGTCCAAAAAAACTAGAAAAATAATGGGCTTGTACCTCTGCTGACATTTGCCTTTGTGCAAGCACAGTCTTTTGAAATGAAGGGCTGTATTATTAATGTTTGAACTTTAATAATATGAAAGGCTTGAAGTGTATATTATTGCTTAGTATAGCTACATACTTAGGATAGAACTGAACACCATCAAGCATTTAAATCATAAAAAACCCCACGTGGCTCTTGGGCTTTGTGATTTAAAAAACTTGAAAGCACTCAGAAACCAAATCGCTTCTGGCAGTCATTTCACCCATCCTCTCCTCTGCCTGCCAGCACACTCAGGTGCTCACGAACTGGGAGGGGTGAAGTGGCACAGATTTGGCTGATAGTTCATGCAAAATATTTTTTCCCATACACAGTGCATTCAGGTAGCCTACTAACTTCCCATACTCCATTGCTCACAGTGCCAAAGGGTCTCCTAGAGTGGATGATGTCATTACTGTCCCAGATTGGATGATATCCAACCCCACAAGACCAAATTCAGTTAAGTTCTTAAGCCTCTATCTAACCTAAGTAAAGGAGTAGACTCTTGAGCCATACACTTATTTATTAGACAGATTACTAATTATCTACAAGATGTGCCTAGAGGCTCTAGAGAGCCTTTAAGATGGCTGTGCGATCATATCTAAAGAAAATATAAATTGTTTATGTTAAAAATGTACATAAAAATACTTAAATTTATTCAGAGAGAAAGTTAGCAAGCAACTGTGCATACATTTTCTTTTGCGTGCACACACACAGAATCACCATCGTGGTTTTTTGAAAATTAAAAAAAAAAAAGAAAAAAATGCTCTCATAGATGTTTCCAGAAAATAAAAATTATTACAAATAACAAAGTATATATTCACATTTTTAATTAAAATGAATACTCTCTATTCTTACCTTGCCTAGCTCTCATGCTGAGTGTCCTTATTATAGGACCACAGAAATGTTCCTGCTACCCGACATTGCTTTAAATTTCTAGGTTTGGGGGAGGAGGGTAGGTGGGTGTGGTGGGTGTGTTTGTTGTTTTCGTGTTGGGTTTAAGTCTCTTACAAATTTTACAAGGCTGCATACACTTAGCAGAGATCCATTTTCACATGTGTCTCTCTTCCATAAAAGCTGCTCACTTATTTTAAATATAGCTACAAGCCAAGAGAAAATGATTAGGAAAAGCACTATCATTACTTTAGCACCATCAGGACAGTGTTTATATGAGTTTATATGACAGAGGATCTCATATTTGAATAACACAGGCATATTTTCCTTCAACAAGAAAAAAAAATCTAACCAACCATGTAAGCCAAGTCACGAAATTTAATTAGGAAGATAAGAGTTGGGTTTTAATTTTTATTTTTTAGGTTACAGAAAAAGATAATTTTAGGCAGCAAATTAGCATCTTCTAATAATCTTAGACAAAAATGATTTTGTTTTGCTTTGGTTTGTAAATTAGCTCATGATTAAAGTATCTCTCTAGTTGAGCTTCATTGTCTTTTGTGCCTATTTTCTGAATGCAGCCCTGACCTGAATACTCTTGTAGCTCAAGTACAAGATTTGAAAGCATGAGAGGAACAATTATTATAAAGTGAAGTACTTACAGTTTTACTGCAAAATCAATGAACTTTCAAGTGATTTTTATCATATTTTGCAGCTGTTCTGTTTGCTTTGAATGATGTTTATCACATCAAAAACTGCAGTACTTTTAAAGGATGCTTTATCTAGAAACTTCTTCCACCGTTATTTTCTTGCCCCACCCTGTGCTGTAAATTCAAGGATATTTTTATCTTGTGATTTTCCCCTGCCTCAGAAGTCCTCTCTCTCAACACTTAGACCAGTGCCTTTGCTCAATCCCTGCCCTGTTCTCTCTCATAGTTCTTTAAATGAGGAAAAGTTCCAAGTTCCCAACTGAATTCACAGTTTTGCAGTTCAGTTATATGTCCCCATTGAAGGCTACCTCTGTGACCCTTATACTATCTAAAGGAATGATCCCATGTGATCTCAGTGTGCACAAGCTCAGACTGTCTGTCAGGAGCCACAGAGGCAGGAGTGGTGAGTGGCACTCCTTCTGTGGGACCAGATCCTTAATGTCCTGTGGACACTAGATGTAAATAATCCGCTAACTTCAGTGGCATAGGGTTAGAAGCATACCTCATCTCATTCTCTGCTACATCTCTTTCCAAATCCATCCTCTACCTCAAGGAAAGCCATCTCCTTCCCCAAATGGGATTGCTAAAGTCATGAGATTAACAAGAAGCCCTGCTCGCTTACCTTTCCCCACCTTGCCTTTTCAGCCAACGCTGTATGCTCTAGGCAATGCTTGCCATGTATCTGCTTCTCCTTCCCAAATGCTGTGGATTCTGTTGGATGTTAGCAACTGAACCCTACAAACCTTTATCCCTGGGCAAAGCTACCTTAGAAGTTCCTTGGACTCCAACAAATCTATATAATTATTCATAAAACCATAGAATGGTTTGAGTTGGAAGAGACCTTAAAACCATTTAGTTCCAACTCCCCTGCCATAGGCAGGGACACCTCCCACTAAACAAGGCTGTTCCCAGCCCTGCCCAACCTGGCCTTGATTATGGCCAGGGATGGAGCAGCCACAACTTCTCTGGACAAGCTGTTGCAGCACCTCACTACCCTCGTGATGAAGCATTATTACTGTGGTACTCCACTGGACGAGCCATTACACACACTTCATAAATGGAAGGCCTCTTACCTCAGATCATTTACAATCCAGGCTCAAACCAGATCCAGCAGGGGCAAAACATACATGAGGGGAGGTGAAAGACAAGAGAATGAGGTGAACACAAAAGGCAAACAAACAAGCTCAAAATATATATAGACTGGCACAGTCTTTTAAGCATTGCAGCAGAAGAGAATTTGTTCATGGTGCTATACCCAGCAGCACTATATAATAAAATTATATTTCGTACATTTACCAGTACATAAAATTAATGCAGCTGTGTAATTCCTATTATACTTCCTTATGTAATTCATATCATTCCTATGTTTAAATCTGTTTAAATCAATAGAAATTTAATTTTATTTAAATGCTTACTGATCACCGGCAAAACCTTTGCTTTCTTTTTTTTTTATTTTTTAACCTGAATTATTTGTTTTACAGAGCTAATACAGAGCTGTACTCATGCTGTTTCACAGTTCAAGTAACTGTCAGTCAGACCTACTTTTAAATCCCTTTCACTGACCTTTGAGACAACATCCTTGGATGATTCTGACCAAAATAGAGATTATGGAAGTTTTGCAATGTTCCACTCTGCTGCTTAACAGGAGTGAATGATCCTTAGTATGGCCACTCCTTGGTACCTGGCCAGATAGGTACGTCTGCCATGGGAAATAAGGTAAAAACACATCAGCTAAAACCAAAGTGAAGGTGATGACCACAGCCCATCTAATATATGGCATACCTCTGGGCCCAAGGAAAAGAACAGAGAAAGACTTTGCATGAAAAATGTATGAACCGCTCTGTAAATTACATAAATACTTAAAAAGATAAATTTCAGGGGAAATACTACTTTGAGGATGTGTATTGGCAGCTATACCACTACAAGAGCATTTATTTAATGGATCACACCCTGGATCACTTGAACCATCATTACTTATCTTCTGACCAAGCAGGATCATAACAATTCCCTTAAACCCTTCCCCTGGGGCTGCCTAATTGGCCTTTATTTAAATTTACCTGTTTACAGCCTTACAATCATAGTGTCCAGCCTGTGTCTTGTATCCTCTAGCTTTTCATCTTTTCACTTCTTCTTTTCTCTCTTTTCCAAAACTGCTGTTAATTTGATTTAAAAATTGACAAACCTAAGCAAGAATATAAGACATCCAACTGGGATTATATGTGCAGTATGAGCGATTTCAAGTGGGAAAGGTATTTGAATACTTGGAACACAGATCACATTCTTCCAAATGCAAAAAAAAGGTCCCACTTATACCTATTCCAAATTATACTTTTACCTAGGTACTCCTACAAACATACCCATCCTGATGCAAAAGGAAAAAAGAAGTGGGTGTTGGTGCAAGTCTCATTCTACAAAAAAAAAAAAAAGCAGCACAATTCAATTTTTAATAAAATTAGGAAGAGCTTAATTTCAGAATTGTGTTGGTATTTTCTCTAACATGTCAATATTTACAGTGCATATAGATAAAAATACAGAATTATACTTGGTGGGTTTTGTACTTCACTGCAAAAAGATTGAACCAGTTGCTACTTAAACCTGGAAAAGGTTTTCCTCCTGGAAAAAATCTTCTCTCCAGTTTGAGTGCCTTAAAACTGCTTGACACTAAAACACATAGGTTCTTTACTAATTCTTTTTCAAAAAGTTGTTTTTACAGATTACTATAAGTGCCGTGTATGTCACAGAACAAAATTTTTAAAAAATGTAAAGATATAACAAAAGGAAATTTTTGCTTCTGCCAATAATTTTGAAAGAAAAAATACATACTGTGCAAATGAGATTTGATAAACTTCATAAACAGTAGACAAGCATCAATGTTATTGTTTATTTTCACCTCTTTCATACTGACTGAATCTCTATTATCTCCCATTTTGAATCCAAAAGCTGTGATTAAACAGCAGCACATCTTACAGCACAACACAGCAATATTTTCCAGTGACAGAAAACCCACTTCAACCCTTAAGTTGTTCCAACAGTTAATTATCCTCATGATAGAAATGTGTCTTATATCTAGTCTGAATAACTCAAGCCTCATCTTCCAACACTGGACTCTTACAACTTTTTGATCACATCAGTACTTGTATTTTTTCCCTCTGTAGATATATTAATCACTGTTTAACCTTCAATTTGATGAATAAAATTTATTAAATTCTTTTGCTCCCTCATTCCAAACCAGGTTTCCATTCAGATAATTCTTTCTGTCACTCTTCCCTGAACTCTAAGCTTTCTAACTTCCTTGTGAAGCGTGCCCCCTTGGAGCAGACACAGTAGCAGATGCTTCTCCTTAAAGTTTTTTTCCTGTCTCCAAGTCAAGGGATTTGTCCTTCTGGCCACATTCAGCTGTAATCCAGAATTTCTCTGCTGGAGCCTCAGCAGATTCCCAGTATCACATAAAGCGATTTGGCTGCTAGAAGAGCCAGGTGAAAGGAAACAGAAAGAAAAATTGTTAAGAAAGGCAAGTCTGCATACTTGGTTTGTTTCCACTGCTGCCCTGAATTCAGCCGTGCACAGGTGCAGCTCATAAGCAGCTTTCTGCAGCTTTGAGGCTTATTTCATTTGTATTGCTAATGCTGCAGTGGGAGAAGCCACAGCAAACCTGTAAGCACCAAAATCCGAGCATATGCAGCATCTCCTTAGGCAGGCCTTCCATCTCACTTGTTCCCTTAGATTACGAGCATAAAAAACACATGATCAAAACCTGCAGGAAAACATTCGATACAGATAGGGTACAGCTCTTGTAACGGGAGCACTAAGTTTGGGGAAACCTGTTATCTGGCACAAATTCTAGGGCAGAGTGCTTATTTCAGCTAGTTGCAGCACAAAAGCTTTAAAGAACATTAAGGAGGAAAATGACACTGAAAACGGTTCCCTCTGCAACATTACCTGCTCTCAGATGGGCTAATACCCTCTGTGGTTTTGCAAGGCATTAGTGAAAAAGAAATAATAATAAAAGAAGTCCAACAGCAAGTAAAGAGCCCTCAGGGTCTGGGCCAGAAATTCGTACTAAAACAGCATTAGTAGTGACTGTAAGCCTCTCTAAGAAGGTTTCAGAAAACAGACAAGTAGTCAAGATGCTTACAATTTTAATGGATTGTTTGTCTTTTCTAAGAAATAACTTGCAGGGATGAATCCAAGCCCTGCAAAAGCTGGTGTCAGAGGTCTTGCTGACAGACTGCTCTGCGTGCTGTCCCCACAGACTCCCTGGTTAGTGTGTGTATGAATGCAGAACCGAACCAAAGCCTTTGTGCAGTGAAATGCAATGTTTTGGAGGAGTTTTAAACATCTACATGCCTTCCGAGCCATTTGTGTGTGTTAAAGAATCAGTGAGTCTTTTTTATATAAGTGCCCTTGCATTCTGTATACTATCAAGTATCTTGAATGACATTCCCTAAGATCATTATACTGCCTTAAAAAGCTTCTTCACTCGATTTATTTGATGCTGAAGTAATGTATTTGATGAAAGTTCTATTTGGAAGATAAATGCTTGGGCCTTATGAAGCATCTATTAAACAAGTGTAACTTATTGTCCTGAACTATTCTGTGTCACACAGACTGCTTATAAAGGAGTGGCGTCTCCCTTACTCTGTATAAAAGATGGTGGCAGGTTGTGATGGTGTGTGTTTGGAATGTTAGGGAAGGCAGGCTCTAGGTAAGCAATAAATTGCTGTTTATATTGCCTAGGAGCAGGTTAGAAACTTCCCTTGTTCATTGGCTTTAACAACCCCCCCAAAGGACAACACTTCCAAAAGCACAAAGTTTAACACAGTAATAAAAACACATCTTAAAAGCTCAAACCCCCATGTTCCAGTGCTTAGAAAAGGTGGCAGCTTGACAGACCTGGAGACTGACAGCAGCAGTGTCAGCTTTCCTCACACTTCTCTGCCAAAGCACCTCAACCTTGACCTGAAGAGAAAACCACGAAGGGTTTGAGTGGGATTTCATGCCCATTCACTCTGGCATCTCTGCTGAGATTGCCAACAAGGGGGCCAATTAGTGGCTGCTTCGGAGAATGGGTTTTTTTGCTGTGTGGAAATGACACCTGTCCACTGAAACTGGGCAGAGACCCTCCAATTCCTGGGAGCCAGCCACTGTGCAGCCACTGCAAGGGTTACTGCTCCTGCCTACTCCCCTTGCACCAGGCATGCAGCAACTCCATGTTGTTGGCTAAGTGGGACCAAATGCATTTTCCTTTCCCAACAAGTAGTCCTTTCTGATTTAAAATAGTAACCTCGTGTTAAAGATTTAATTTAAAAAACTGATTCTTACTATTCAAGATCCTGGATCCTGAATGAAGATCAAAAGGCCACCTTTGCTGTGCAACCAAATAAAATCCTATCAAGAACTTGCACCAGGGCAGAAGGAGATGAAGAAATAATGTTTCAGCCTTTTTTATTAAGCAAAGAGAAAATGAAACTTTCCTGCTGGGCTCTTTGCTTCCTCACAAGACCTAATTGGCAAATTTCTCCTGTGCTTCCTTGGTCTTCAGTGCAACAGCAGCGACCTTATAAGTCAGTAAAAGAGAGTGTTACAGGAAGGCTCTCCCCTCACCAGGAGATGGACAAGCTTGAGCAAGCTGGTCCAAAACATGGGATTGTATCATAAAACCATCAATTGATCTTCATGGCCAAGAAGGGAGTAGCTGCCACTGTAATATGGGTAGACATAGGTCTCTTTAATTTAGCTACCGTAAAAATCATTCACACTTTAATTAATGACCCATCAGTGCAGTTTGAATAGCAGCCCATTTGCAGTGTAAACTTTGAAATATCACTTAATGAAATGGGAAACTTCATTACAGATTAAAATAACTTTATAAATATTATCCTTCATAAATTCCAGTCCATTCAGCTTCACTTTGTCAGACAAAAAAATGTAAAAGTCATTCTCTTTGAAATCAGACATCACCCTCCAGTTCATCTGTCACTAAGTCAAGCTTGCTAACCTCTCTAAGGATGTCATCTGACTAGAGTTTTCTATCATTCTTTGTCATTCCAGGTGCACTTCTTGACAATTTTTTTAGATCCCTGTCCAGAGTCTCCTCCAGGAATCTAGAAGGACCATGAAGATTGCATCAAGGACTTGATTAAACAACAGACAACATGACTATCCAGCACAGAAGCTCTCACAGAAAATGATTGACAGCTGATGCCCTAAGCAAAACTGCTGTTTATAAAGTCCTTTTCAGTCCAGCTACATTAGTCTCTCCACAAAGCAGAAGTCAGTACACTGCTATCAAAACCAAGTCTGTGACTGATAATACTGAACTCTTCATTACCCCAAGTGTTGCTGCAAGTAATACCATGGGTTTGGACACCACCGTTCAATAAAGGCTTATTATTATAAATATTCAGCTTATGTCCTGACGAGAACAAACAGCTTTGCAGCCAAGGTGAAAGGGGTGAATTGCAAGTAGGTCTAGGTTATGATAGAGATAGTGCCCTATTTTTGTGAAGTGACCTTGTAGCCTGGCACTGAATACAAACTCAGTGGAATAAACTGGATCCTGTGTATTCAGGCAAAACTGGTTGGATATTAGCAGTTTTTAGAAAAACTAAATCGTGGAAGGAAGTTCTTTCAAATGATGCATAGAAGGGTTCTTCTGTTGTTTTAGCCTGATATTTCTAATGCTCTTGTTAAGGTTTAAATCTTAGCAAAGGCTTAGAGGGGGGTTTATACAGTTTCTTGAATTAGATAAGGTACCACAGAGAAATAGCTTCTGGCATTACAGCCCATGTAACTTATAAGAAGAGAGACTTGTCCTGGCCTCCTCTCCTAAATTCACTTTCTCTCCACTCCAGAGGTGGCTGCATGCAGTACTGGCTGTCCAGAGCTGGCCGTGCACCAGAATCTCTCGGCAGGAGAGCTGCTGATCTCTCCCTGGGAAGAGCACCCAGATTGCTTTGCCTAAAGTGACAACGCACCCTTCTGGTTCCTTTGTCCACTCTGTATTTCAGCCTATTTAACCAACAGCTTCTAAAGATAAAAATAATAAAAGGAAGGCATTACTTCCCAGAACTATGAATACATTGATTCATATGTTCTGGGCAGTTGCCCTGCCAGCTTTGTTGTAAGAGGAAAAAGGAATGATGAAAAAGACTTTCATTGGACTGAGTTCCTTATTGCACTTGTGTGCTGTGTGAGTGAAATTAATCAAGACCATCACTGGATCTGCTGATGTGTTGTTCCCTGAAAATCTGGGGCCAATAGGGGTGTTTGATCTTCTAAGGTGGACTAGAGCGATGGTCCAGAGTTACAAAATGTGCTCGTATCCTGCAGAAACTCACAGAAAGCAGCAGAGACAAGGGATTCCCGGAACACACACACCATAATAGAACCCCTTTCAGATTATGTCCTGTACATTTATTACCTCTGAAGGGAGCTCATTTTCACCTGTCCCAGGCATATCAAAGGTCCTTTTTACCTCAGCATCTTAAAATCTCGCAACTACATGAAACATGTAGTATCCCAAGAAAGTACAAGCACTATTATGTACCAAGAGTTCAGTGGGGAGCTCAAGACAACACTGAAACACCATGGTCAAACAGAGAACTGAACCAAATTTCCAGTGGTGTAACTTTGCAGAAATTTCAGGAATAGATCATACACAGTTGAAATACTGATGGTCAACGGAGAGCAAAACTAATGGGGCAGTTCAGAGCCAGAAGAGAAGATGAGCTACTTCCTTGCCTTGCTAAGAAACAATTATAAAGGCCAGCCCATCCCTCATTCATTCATTAAAGGAGACCAAAATTCATTTCCTGGAGACAAGAAAGCCAGAGAAAAAAGTCACTTATTTTTTAGTGAAAGGTAAACCATTGCTTACTAGTGCAATGAATATCTAGACTGGGAGGAATCAATCCTACTCTAGCAAGAAATTCCTCCTGATAGCAAACATATGTCCAAGAAAAATATTTAAACATTAAACTGTAAACTTAGAGAATTTTTCTGAAAAACCTAAGTATCTTCCTGCTTAAGAAAAAAAAGTGTTCCTAGGGTCTTTTAGTCATCCTTTTAAAGTTTAAATCTCTAAAATATTTTCTCTTCTACCTCATCAGTGATTCTCCTCTCACAACAGCCGCAACACAGGCCATTCATGCAGTTCAAGGCACTCAAGCCAGCTCCCATCATCAGCTTTCCCACTGAATTTGTGCCAGTTAATGTGCATGCATGTTTGAAAAGAGGAGTCATATTCAGCAGCAGCTTCTGGAGAGTGATTCAGACGAAACTTTTTGTTGGTCCAACAGGATGGTTTTGTCACCTTTAATGTCATTCTCAACTCACCCTTCAGTCTTTCCAAGCAACAGTCCCGTGCATGCCCAGCATAAATAGCCAGTCACTGGTACAGGATTAACACATCCATGCCACACTAAATAGGGCAAGTCTTGAATTGCACTTGCTGACACCTTCAGCAGGGATGGTGCACTGAATCCTGCCCTAGGACACCTGCCTGGCACCTTTATCCCGGGATTACCCAGTCTGTGGCTGAGAATAATCACCTCAGAGCAGAAAAGAGTCAGCTCTTGAACTGCTGCAATCTACAAGCCAATATATGAAAGAAAACTGGAGCCAGTGGCAGTTTGCTGTAGTATTCTGGGCGATAAATAGTAGCAATTCAAGAGCTGCTGGGCCATCCCCCTCTGGAGCCAGCAGTTGCAGGAGAAGGAAGCACAGGGGAAGGCGACTGGTTGGGCACCAATGCTTGAGCCATTCCAGTTTTATCCGAAGCCATAAGTGAGACAACACCACAGCTAAAGTGATGCGTCTCCCCAAAAATTGCACATCTTTCCTCCAAAGAGGTCACTAGGGAGGAGGTGAAGGTAAAACACAGAGAATACAGGCAATTGAAGTAACAGTCTCACAGTCCACAGGCGAGCCATACCCTGAAGATCAGAATGCCACCTGAGTGAGGACAATGTGCATAAGAGAGCTGAACTTATTTAAGGCCCTGTACTCAGTCTGATGAACAGGTAAACACTCAGGCTGTTCACAGGACCACATGACTACACAGCATTGCCCAAGGCCTCACACCAGTTTTGCAGTCAATAAAATAGAAACACTATTTCACAGAGATGCAGCTGGGAATCCCTTAATGATATCTGGTGAAGGTTTTGGGAGGCTAAAATGCTATGTGCCTTTCAACTGAAAAATATTATTTAATATGACACAATTACCAAGCAGCAAAAAAACACAGGACCCCACAAAATTACCAGAGCTGTTTCTGTGCAGAGGCAATGCAGGCAATTGTCTGTGGCAACAAACTGCCAGGGTCAGCAAAACAGGCAAACAAGGACTTCACTACATCAGTTGTCCAGAAAGCCAGACCAGCTTTTTCTGTCTCCAGGAGAAGTATCTCAGTGCCCAGGGCATTTTCCACTGCTGAGAGGAAAAGGGTTGTTCCCTCAGGAAGAGCCACCACTTCTCCCAGACCTGCTGTGAAGGGTCCCATCACTGGAATCAACGCTGCATGGCCATTTCTCATGCCTCTTTTCCTCTGGGGGAAAGGGTGGCCTCTCCTGGCTGTCATACTGAAGGCATTCAAATTCAGTGGTGCCTACATTGCTGAGAAGCCTTGAACAAAAATTGCATGTAATAATTTCCTATGTCAACAAAGTTATTCACATGACCCAACCAACATGGCAGTAAATACTTTGATTCATGTGACAAAAAACTACTACCTGAACTAAGCATTGTAGGATCGGGTTCACAGATCATCTGTGATGGCCCAAGCAGTGTTTATGCAGTATCAGAAATAGACATGTGAAGAGTTTGCAGTTTAGGGCCTCCATCCAGCAATCCATGCTGGCAGACCTGTAAAGGGGTTTGGACGTAGTACAATGAATGATAACAGTAAACAATGGGAGAGAAGAGAGTGAGGGTCATAACTGCAAGACCATCTGGTTGTTTCCATTTGCTGTGTACACATCTTGCTAGTCCTGCCGCTGGAAAGGCAGAGAGGTTTGTTGGAATATCGAGTTACTAATAAATAGTTGCATTGATATCTCATATACCATTATATATTATTCTGTCACTAGTTGTGGCAGCATTTTGGATACTGGTTTCTGGGAAGGCCAAAGCATGAATGTTTCTGAATGGAAGTATATCAATATTCAAAATAATTTGGTACACGTGACAGTTTTCTTATAAGAAATTTTAAGCATTATTTAATGTGTGAGTGTTTTTCCTTTTCCTATAACATTGTCTGTAAGAGTTCTTAATTCTCTTGCTGGGATCATCAGCACTTGTATGATCAAGCCCATAGCCAGCATTCTAGGTACAAGGATAAAAGAATAAATTACAATAAAATGAGGAATGCTGAATGCTCTTTGGTAGGACACATGAAGGAAACTCAATTATTTTTAATTAGTTGATATGGATCGATATTTGATTTATTCTTAGTGAATCTCCACTAAGCTTCCAAATCAATGAAAAGAACACGGATCAGGCAGATGTATCTTGCTCTGCACTCTACCTGCAACCAGATGTGGGCTTTACTAAACCACATGTGGGAGTGAAAACAGAGCCAAGGGCCCTTCTCAGAGAATCACCTGCAACTTGACCATATGGTTTCAACCTTGGAGTCAGGTAGCAAGGGCATTCCAGCCTTTTGCAATCTGCAAGTTGACCGAGTGGGAGACATGCTCAGAGATACTGTGAACTATCCAGGAGGGGCAGAACCAGGACTGGAAGTACAGAGTGGCATCTCTTTCTGCTGAAGAGAGATTTGAACATCTCCTCACTTAAATTAGTGTAGTTTGACAATAACTCCATAAAGGTCAAGAGTGTAAAACTGCAGTAAATAAAATATTTAAGGCTGAAGTTTGTTTGAGCATCCTCCATCTGAATTCTGAAAAAGCTCCCCAGCTTAGGTACCCAGAAAACTTTTTCTAATCCATAAAAAGAAGTGAGAGGAAACTTGAGTTGCTCGGGAGATAAATCCTACTATCCATACCACTATTTTAGCAGATAGGAGGATGCAAAACAGACTACCAGGGAGCTCAAGAGGCTTTATTTCCTGACGTTCATTTTTCATCACCAATCCTGGTGAACAGACCCCAAAACTCAGACTAATTAAAGACAAATAATTAAGCACATTCAGACTGTGAAGGTTGGCAGACTCCCACTGTATTGTGAGACCACCTTGGCATTTAAATGGTTAGGGACTATATCCCACAACATCATGCTCATCTCATTGTGGTAGAGAGCTCTTGAGAATGTTATTAGCTGGGTGTTCGCCTTGCCGTTTTTCCACATGAGGCAGATGGGTAATTACGAAGCTAATAGTCTGATTGAGAGAAATCAGATGCAGTGGTTTGCCCAATTAGATGATACATTAGCTTCCTTCTTTGTAAGCAGCTAATGTGTGAAGCAAAGTGGTATTTTTGAGGGTCAGAATCCTTAAACAAGTGCCGAGTTGCAGATTATTGTGTCTCTCTTTTTTTTTTTAATGGAGGAAAAGTGCTAAGTCTTCATTACTAAAAGCATAGAAAATGCAAATCAGGTTCTGAAACAAAAGAGTGAAGGGACAGGCGAGAATATTTGGTGTCCAATGTGTCAACCTACAACATCAATTACATTGAAATGCAATGCATGGGAGCCTAATCAAGGATAGTATAATTGTAATAATTGCATGCTTTTGTTGGAGAGCTGCTGCCATTGTTATTGTCAACCATTTGTTTTTCTCTATTGTTTAAGGGGAGAGTATTTAAAATATATATATGTGTGTGCATATATAACTATGTATAGCTGTCTGAAGAACAGTATAGGTAGAAGGTTCTGCTACTACACACAGAATGTGTTGAGTCTTCCTTATACCTGTTCTTTGGATGCTGGAAACTCAAGAATCTGAACTCGGTTAAGGCAGGTAATGCTGAAAACTGAGAAATGAACATTGACCTACAATCTGTGCCAAACAAGGAGAGTTACTTTTCCTTTTGCTGACACGTCTCCTGGTCCAGGGAGGTGAGTTACTCCCAGTGAATGGCAAGCTGTGAAGTGAGCCAGTGCTAAATCATCCAAACAATCCCTGAGACACCTCTAGTCTGCCTTCCTTCTTCAAAATAAAAGAGAAAGAAGTCAAAATAAATATTTTCTCTTGTTATATTTCCTCCAGAGCTGCAATCTCTTTCTGCCATTTAAAAGGATTTTTAAATACCTACAATCTTGACAACAGCATTCAAGATAAATGAACATAAAGGAGAGCACTGCATGGGAAAAAAATGACAGCATGAATTTACTCAAGATCTTTTTAAGGGGGAAAAATGTAGGAGTCTTCTGTAAATAAAACAGTGATAATTTCTGTATCCTGAAGTTAGGCTGGAAATTTTTCTTATAGCAAAGTGCTCAACATTCAGATCAAATGAGAGGTTTATTTTCTCGCATCACTTGGGCTTGCCAATAGGTTGAAACAGAGGCACAATAGAAACAGGCTAAAACATTTAACATAGCTGTTAAATCTCATTCTCCACAGCTAAAAAAGAACAATGCTGTACCGTCTTTACTGAGAATACACTCTCCTGCCATAGGAGGCTTTTCATGTATCTCTAACAATCCTGTACATACTCCAAAACTCACACTAATTAAAAGCAAATAATCAAATACATTCAATTTGAAAAGTTGGCAAACTCGCTTGTATTATTGTGTTAGCACCTTGGCACCAAAATGATCACATCGTGCTAATCTCATTGTGCAGGAGAGCTCTTGAGCATGTTATTCAGTAGGTCTGCTCCCTGCCCCCCACCTCCCAGACCCACCCCGTCCTCCTCTACCACCAGCACTCTCTTTCCTTAACCAGATAAAGAAATGAGAATGGTAGCAAAGATAAGCAAAAGCAGGACAGTATTTTCATCATATTTCACTCAGAGGTAATCAGAACTTGTGTTACCTTTTACAGAGATTTTGTTTCATTCTAGCTTCATTTCATCACCACAGATACAGTGGGTAAACCTGAGAGATGTTTTAAAATAAACTAAGCAGGCTGCATGTGTTTCTCACTAGCTCTCATATAATATTCATCTATTATTGTATAGAGCACTTGTCCATCACAGAAATGTGAAGAGTACAAATGCAATAAACAAAAGACTACAAGTTAACAGCTTAATACTGAGCAGGTGAAGAAATCCAGAAAGAAGCATTTTAGGATTTCTTCCCTTTGAAAGTTTTATTTCACAGGTAAAAGTGCTTTTCATTCGCTGTGCAATAAAAGCAAAATTGTCTTGATTAACAGCAAATTTTTAAAAAAGTTTTCTCATACACTGTGCAGAAGAAAGCTTTGTTTTCTTGTCACGCTTAATTTCTACAAAGAAAAACCTCTCTGAAGTGACACTTGCAAAAACATGCCTGGGACTCTCAGTAAGAGGCCACCACTTTCTGAAAGACATGATCTACTGTAAACTTAGAATGGATGATATTATGGAAAGGCCACTAGTTTCATACCTGTAAAAGAAAAACCTTGCACAGGATAGCTTACACAAATGGAGTTATTGAAGCATTCAGTCTCTCTGGGGACTGTGTTTGAGGTGGAGTCTTTTGCATACAGGCCCATGCACACCTGAAGTTAACAACTAACACCTATAGATGCCCATTTGTGCACTATGAAGTATCAGTTTAATTTTCTGCAAGAGGTTGGGAGGAATTTTCCCCAACAGTCCAACAAATCAAGACTGAGCAAACTTTCATGAGTAAAGAGGTATTCATCCCAGTATTTCCAGCCCCTGTGTTTTTTTACAGCTGCAATGTCCACCGCAGTAGCTATGACCAAGGGCTAGGTACGACCACAAGCTGGGTAGGTAAAACCAGTCAGGACTAGATTTTCAGTCTTGTTGAAGAGATAGGCCAGAACTGATATATTTCTCTCAACATTTTCCTCTTCTGGGCTAAGGGAAGCATAATTCTTTCCCAAGTTTTACACTGGGGTCTTGTGTCTATGCATGGACATGTATTTGGTTATTAAACATATGATCCTTATCAGTCCCTTCCAACTTGAGATATTCTATGATGTAGTTTGACATCCCCCATCCAGCACTTGCAGGTGGTAGATTTTTGCCTGGGTTCCAGAATCTCTTATGAGAAAGAACTGCCTCTAAAACACAGTGAATTAATGGTCTGTATCAGGAGAAATACCTATTTTTTTAATTGATTAACATTTATTAGATAAAAAACCATTAAAATTAGGCAAGTGCTGCAGAAGTGCAGTGCTGAAGACCACAGCATTTCATGTGGGGAAAAAAAAAAAAATAGCCAGAATAAGAGGTTGCTGGAGGACCTTTCTGACAGAACTGGAAGGGTCCCACTCTTTTAGCACAAAGGCACTCACAGTGGAACATGGCATTCTAATATAGTCTTTAACTGCTACATAAGAGAGTCTAATTTGTGAGCTTCAAGACAGTTCCTGTTCATGGCTGAATAATGAAGGAAGCCCACATGGCCAAGCCTGTTAGAAAAACAACCCAAAACTTGCTGTAGGGTCAGTCCCACGGAATAGTCCCTGAACTCCATAGAGGTGAAGGTGCTGTCCATACACTATCTCATATGCTCCATCCCTGCTTGCAGGGTCAGAGGACTGCCCAAAAGCCTGAGACAGACCTGTATCTAGAGGGCCCATGGAGGTAGAGCCAGACTTGGATTAAGGTAGCACAGACTTCCTAAATTGTGCCTGGGTGTGGTGAAGAAGCACTGCTTCCAAATACCCTACTCCTCTTACTGTAGGGTTTAGGTAACTATAAACCTGACTTCTTAAAAAACACATTCATCTTTCTGTTGACTTCAGCAGGTTTAAATCAGGCCAAAAGATGTATACTGATGTTATTTACATTAACTACTACTGCATATTCATAGTACAATGTCTTGTTCATAAAGTTTGTAGTTAAATATTGCAAAAAGGTGAACTGGAATTCACAAGAAAATAGTAGGTTTTTGACTAAGCAAGTTTTGCTTTAAATTGTACCTAAATGTCTGTCTGTCGTGAAGAAAAGTTAATAAGCCAACACAATTATCAAGGGTAGCATCCAAGCTTGGAAAGCCCTGTCTCTCCACAGGAAGAACTCCCATTGAGACTACCTGAAGAAATGCTTGTAGACATCAGAGTAGCATATGGTCTCTGAAATCAATATTGGTTTGCAGCCTGACACATGGATGGATAGATACCACAGAGAGATTGAAAGAAATATGACAAGCTAAGTCATACAAACATGTATACACAGTCACAGTCGAGCAGATGCTTTGGCTGAAACAGGTGATTTAGAGGAACACATTGTAGATCTGAGAAATGGAAAAATTAATCTAAAACTTACTGTAGCATAATGAACTTTTGCAAGTAAAACTGAGAGAGGATTCAAAGAAACCCCTCAGGGACAATGCTAAGAGAACATACTGGCGACAAAGTTGTTGATGAACCTGCTTTAGATTTAACAGCACATCTAACAGAGTTCTTCCTTCCCCTAGCTTCCATATCAATTGGAACAGAGAGGTTTCAACAAAACAGTCCCACAGCACAGAAGAGAATGAGAAGGTGCATTTCTCCCAGGCATTAAAACAGGCTGATGCAAACACTTCAGCTCTGTTGGTGGTTTACTGCATCACCCCAGAGATTTGAGTGTGAAATCTGGACTTAAGGAAGAAAATCCTCATTTAGCAAGGAAAGCACTGCAATAGCTATGTGTGAAAGTTCTTCCAGCACTGTTTTCTGCTTGCCTTATGGCCAACTTCACCCACATTGAGAGCAACTACTGAGTAAAGCCTCAGCATCTTGAAAGAGAGATACGGAGAGAAATGGAAGTGTCTCATTAGCAAGCATGGCCCAAGGAACACTCTGTTGTCTATTTACACTGTTGCTTTATCTTTTTCTGACGCTAGTAACAAGAAAAGCTGAAGTTTCAATCCCATAAAATTTGGGATAACTTACATATTTCAGTGGTTTTGTAGCCAAATTTTTAGTTTCAAACCATTTAAACTATTCCAGTATATAGTGTTGCAGATCTAGGGACTATTAGGAGGTGTCCTAAGGTCTTTCTATAGACTCATAAGGTTCAGGAGCTAACAGAGATGTTAGCCCTGTTTCTGTTAAATGTACACACAGATATACCCCATAGGGAAGAGAATTCCCCCCAGCCTCCCACCCCACAAAACCAATTCCTCCCCCATGTTTAGCCCTGATATTCAAGAGAGCAGGCATGTGTGTCTGACTTTCAGAGGAAATACATAGGCACCATTCACTCAGACTCAGAATGCCATGAATTTACCACAATAGGAAAAAAAAAATTGCCTCCCTTTTTTTTTCAGAGATTCGGGGGATTGTTTGCTTTTGGCTGAGCCAGAAAACAGGTTCCTGCACCTCACTAAAATCCAAATGTCTGTATTTACAACACGTGATTCCATTTAAATGGGCTGCCTCACACTTTTCCCCACAGAACTCAGTGGCACAGCTCTTGGAAACCAGCTCTGAGTGCAGGAAATCTCCAATCAGCACTTGCAGCTGCAGGGGCAAGGAGCTTCCCTGCTACGGACAGAAGTTCCCAAACCTGCTGGCATCATCTGCTCAGCAACATCTGAGACTATAGCCAGCCTTCTATGTCCTGTTTATCTGACACACCATCTTTCACTGGGAAGACTCCTTGGCCAGGGCTTTCAAATGCTCAACTTTCACGTTGCAACAAGTCCTGAAACAGAGAGAGTTCTGAAATAAAAAGCCTCAGATACGACCTGTTGTTTTATATTGCTTTCTCTTTACTGTTTGGTACTTACTGATGCTGCTAATACCTGAGCATATTCTCTCTTCCCTTCAGTCTCCCATTCCCTCACCTAGACCTCTCAGTGACTGCCAGAGTCCTGTCTGTGCAGCAGAACCATGTGTTGGCAAAGAGACACCTTAAATGTCACAGCCAGGTAGCACTGGAAGTTCATTGACAAGGCAGTAGGAAGAGGGGGCATGCCTCAGTTAACAAAGAGCTTTAAACTGTTTCTAGATTAATGCTGTGATGAATTTATATATGAATTCATGTAGATGAATGCTTAAATGGACTCGAACCAAAGAAAATCAAAATCTGATTTATCCAGTGGGTAGATAATCCAGAAACAAAGCAGTCCTGTCTGAAACTGCCCTGCAGAAACACTTCTTGGTCCTGAGCTACAGGAACCAATGTTAATGGCTCCATATCACTGAGATCTTCCTAAAAATTTCCCGTTGCTGTTACTGCTGATGGGAACTCTAAAGTAGACAAGACACTCATCACTTCCAACATTTTTATGATTATGTCTTCTAGTCTTTCTGTTTTCCAGGTTGGATGACATTGCTTTGCTTATTCATCACTTTTACTTCTGGGAGCTGTGCTTGGACCTATTTGGTAACAGTAGGAAATTTTAATGTAGAAAAATTCTGCTCTGCTGCATTATCTGCTTAGCCTCTGCCCTCCCTGGTGAGAATAACATCAAAGACAGCAGCTAAAGTAATGTACAGATTAAAAATTAAACAGAGACCACCCATTCATTCACCTGCCTCAATAGCTAACCTTCATACAGTGTAACAAATTTCAGGCTCACAAGAAGGCTATGGTACCATAATCCATCCCTAACTATCCAGGTCCTGAGAAAATCCTTTGCATAGGTGTGAATATTCCCCTTTAGAATTAAGCAGAAATTACAAGCTTGTGTTTGAAAATCAATAAAAACTAGCACTGGTGCCATTCAAATCCAGAGTGTAGTTATACTTTATATAGTATTTGGAGAATTTTTCAGTTTTAAGCCTAGCAAATAAGAAAGTAAATTGCCAAGGTAAAGAACAGCTATGTTTAGTGAGCACTGAAGCCTGGTAAATATTCCATTTTTAATGGCATCCACTTCTATTTTGTTCACTGAATTATTGGGCTGACCTTAAATTAGAGATCTGGATGGAGCTGAATTGAATATTGTGAAGATGAGTGTAATTACCTTGCTTCCTTTTATTTTAATTCTTTTTTTTTTTTTTTTTAATTCTTCATCTGTATGACAAACTGAATGTCAGAGTGCTTGTGTATTTATCCTCACAGTAACAGAGAGCAGAGCTGATAGAGCAGATAGCAGCACAAGGGAAGATATATCTGCATTGCGGTCAGGGGTGTGACTGCAGGACCTTCCTGCCTTCCTCTTCATGAAAGGCCTGGAGTTGTATGTACTGTCCAGGTGTCAACACAGGCCAAATAGGAATGCCAGAGTTCTGCCACCTACAAATGAGGCCCCTGCCTTCCTGGGAATTTCATCCAAACCAGCTACACCCCAGGCTAGAGTAGCCAGGCAAGTGCCTCTGCCCACCTCAATCTACAGCAGAGGCACGGCCTTGGGATGCTTTTGAAGCTGTCTTCCAGTGCTCCACAGAGCCACTTCAGTCAATATCTCTTTGTACCTTCTAATTAACTTCAAAAACTTTCTAATGTATTTTTTTTAGGCATATATGTAAACTTTCAAATATCTCTTGAGCTCCCCTTACAATTAGTGCTACCTGGCCTTCCATATTTTGTTGCTGACACCTTCTCTCACAATTACCTCTCTTGACCCACTTTGTCTTGTGTAAATAGGACTTAATACTCTTTGATAAGTCATCAAGTAATAACAACCTTCTCCAGTCAGTCAGGGAACCTTGCAGTTACCTGTATATACACAGACACTCAGCAGAAGTAGATGTAGAAACAGACTCCAACTGGTTAATGAAAATCTGTACAGCAGGCAAAAAGGGAGAAGGCCAACAGGAGCTCCTGATAGCCCTAAGAAAATATGCAATGGCCCTAGCTGTGTTTGATGGTAAATGTGACATGTCAGAGCCTGCCTGGAAATTACCCCTGAAGACCATATTGCCTCAGAAGTTAAGTATTAGCAGCTGCATGCATGTCATTAACCCCTCACCTACCATGCAACTTTGCACTTGCCCAGGGCCAAAGACTTTAAAGAAGGGTTGACTGATTTTCTTACTGGGGGTATGAAAGCTGCAGGACATGCAATGCCCAGGAAAGAGCACCCATGGCCATGTGCCCTTTCTTAGGACATTTATGTGATGGCACTGAGCATTTCAGCAGTCTCAGCTGATTTGAAGAATAATACTCCCTTTTAGCTGAACAGCTGAATGACAGGCTATATTCCATGTTTTCCCAAGTATTTTATAATTATGTTTAAGCATATTGCTTTATCATAGTACTAAAGGTATGGGAATACTTGTCTACATAGAGTTCATTGTTTCTTGGCCATGTAAATTTTTTATTAAGTAAACTTCAGAAGCATATCTTGACCCATAGTGACTGAGGTAAGTATAGAGACAGAGTCAGTAATAAGACCCAATTACAATGCAAAGGGCAGATCTGCAAAACAGTTGTACTGTCCACAAAGAGCCATTTGGAAAACAAAGGACTTCATCATCCTAACCCTCAGCATGAACCCAGATTTAGTCCACAGACAGCAAATTCAGTAGTGAAAGCAGCCTAGAGAAGGGCATTTGGTGCTCATAATACCTAATGTAAAAAGGCAGAACTATCCATATGAACTCAAACCTGAGAAAATGTTCTCATAATTTAATGGCAGCATAATAGACTGTGTCCAGGATTTTCTATTTTAGCCTTCCCATGATGTCTGAGACTTCACAACCATATTTCTAAAAGTACAATATCCTCTCTTTTGCCTGCTATTCTACAGAAACTTTTTAAAAGTTGTCTAACTAAGGGCCATGGCCATACACTTTGATCCACAAATGAATTCATCATAAATGTGGAAGAGTATGTGAGGAATTTACACTGTCTAACTTAAAAGTCTAACTTCAGGTACCCACACTAAGGCCCTATATAATCAATAGAGAGAGGTGAAACAGGCTCTTCCAGAAGGCCATCCAAAGGAGTGAACTCCAGTGTTCCACAATTACCTCTAATTTTTAAAAAGTTTTGATTCTATTTTGACTTTTCCATTTTAAAATTGTATTTTAAATTTTTTTTTAAATTAAAAGAAGTGAAGTGAAATAAAGAAAATGGAAAACTATGAAAAAATGTACCTTTTAAATTGAAATTAAAATTTCAATTCCAATAAAGTCGTAGGGAAAGAGGTATTAATACTGACTAGTAATTACCTAAAGGTATTTTCTTTTCCTAAAGGTAAATGTTGGTCATTAGTAAGTATATAAATGAAAATATTTATATATATGACTGGAACTTTGTATTACAGGTCCAAGTAATGCAGAAGACCTTCAAGGAATAATCTGAAATACAAATAAATCCTAGCAATCACATGAAACAATCAAGACAACTGATCTCACACCCCAAAACATAGCAGTGCCAACAAAAACCAGTGAAATAAGACAGACTTTTCAGCCATGTTAAACAGAAGAATAATGGAAAGTCACAAATGCTGCAGTCATGGAATGTTAAAAAAGGCAGAAAGGAAAAATTTGTTATAACTATGCAACAAGGCAAAAGTCATATCTGAAAATAGTAATGACACTGGTACCTGATTTCTGAAGTTGTACAAAAGCCACTTCTTCCACAAATCTTACTAAGTTGTCTCGACCTGAAAGAATGGTCCCAATACACACTCTGCAATATGCAATATCTAATATCAGCCCATACAGGTAAGAGTGTTACTTCAGAGTTCATATTTTCAGAACAGCATTTCTGGGCTCCCTGATTCACACCTGTACTTTCCTCATCTCATACAAAATCCGTGTCATTTCTCTCATGTTAAATGACCTAGCATGGAACTATTTTGGTGTAGATAAGGATGGCTTCAATGTGTTAATTGTTTTTATCTCTTCCTAATTCTCTGCTTAAAAAAAACCACTCAGCTTGATCTGAACAAGGGGTTATAAGTCACTAGAGACAGAGTAAATTCCATTCTCAGAGAAGGAAGAGGAAATAAGTAGACCTTCATTGACCACAGCACACCCAAGACAAGAAGGGAGTATCAGGACATTGCTGCAGACAGGAGATGGAAGAGAAGAGCCACACTGATGCAGCAGGAAGTGCTCGAAACATGTGAAAGTGTCAGAAGCAAATAAACTCAAAGAACACCCACAGAAATTATGCATAAAACCATGTAATTTTGCACCATTGTTTTCCTCAAAATCTACTACAAGCTTTCAAAATATAAGATTACTGCATTTAACATAATAAACCTGTCCCATACCCAAGTTATTATTACTAATGCATCTGGACACGCTAAGTAATGTCAGACCTCTAAGCACTCAGTGCAGAAATACCCATTCCCAGCAAGACCAACAAACAAGAAAACAGCATCAGATCTAACTCCTTCAATTCAAAGAAGCAGTTGCACAGTTTATCATCTTTTCTAATTCCCATTTAGAAATCAATAGATAGGCTTTTAATAGATTCTTTTGGCTTTTTCTAGAGAAAAACAGGAAATAACTAATAAACTGGGATTTATTAGCAAAACATAGAGGATAATGTTTGAAAACCCTTATTTATTCGTCCTCCTTGGATGGCTGACTCAGGTATGAGCAGCAGAGCAACTTCTTTCCAGATGAACAGCATTCACCGAAACAAAAGTAAAATTATTATCTACTGCTTGCCCACAAGATAAGCTGCAAGTTTGCAGTCTTATGGTATTCAGATACTCAGACTCAGGGATCTACCTCAAGCATCTGAACCAAAATGTATATTCCATAATGCTACATCCTATTTGAACACAGGACCTAGGTTTTACAGCAAAAATTAATCAGCTGCCAAATGTACAGGGCTGCAGATGCAATCCAGGCTGAAAAGTCTTCCTTCTGAGTCCAAGACACAGCAGTTCAACCCAAGACACTGCTCTGTTCATCTGAGCCCTTCTTGCCAAGTCACTACATCTGGCCCATCAGTATGTCCAACTCGAGGTTTCTGGAAGCAGCTTTCTATGGCTTTGGGGTTAAATTGCAAAATCTGGATCTTAAATCAACAGATCAGATTTGTAAGTAAATGCAAGCACCACATTTTAATGCAGTTTGCTCTGTAAGTCCCTATGAAAAAGCAGTCACAAATTCAGGGTATCTACTCTAACCCCCACAATTCTCTCTGTGGTGCCAGTAAACTCAAAAAAAGAGGGAATTACTCTTGAAAGGATTTCTGTTTTATTTCTGCACTGCCAAGGCATTAGTTTGTCTTACTAGTTCCAGAATTTTCCTCCGAGTATCACTAAGGCTTTATTACCAAGCAGTAACCTCCAAAAATTAGGTATTAATAGCTACTTTGCCAAGAGCTTTTCATTGCAATGGCTAAAAGATAGCCAACTGCTTAGCAAATTAGGCAACTTAGAATGCATTTCTAGTACTCCAGTACATGTAGCCATTCAGACCTCCAAGAAGGAGGCTGAAGCCTGGGTTAGAGCCATCCAGGCAGGCTACTCTGGAACATCACAAGAGTACACACAGTTCCGCCACAAGACCAGGCTGACACTTCATACTATCAAATTTGGGCATTTTCAAAGCTGGCTACAACCTTTATTTCCTTCTTTTCTATTCCAAGACACACTGAACATATAGGAAGACAACTTAAAGATTTGTAGGTGAAACTCCAATTTCCCTGTAGGACAGCTTTCTGTCACAGCTACACATTAAGGGGCATTTTTGGACTTCTTAAAATACAGCATGATAAACTGAAATGCCTGTAAAGAACCTGCTGTGGTCCAGTAGATTCACACAGTGACCAGAATTATTTTCAGCATTAACCTGTGTTATCACAGTGGAATTATTGGGGTGAGAGTGAGTTCACACTTCTGTTTGTCTTTGTTCCCTATGGTCATTGATATCAAAAGCCATCCTGCATGTGCTGTGAAAATAGATAGTGTCACCATTGTATTAGGCATTGTTGAGATGCATCTAAATAGATATTCTCCCTAATAGATGGAATCATAGCCTAAATTCTAGACAGTCCATTTCACTGATTTGGTAAAACAGCAAGTTCTATCTGTCTGAAAACTTAATTTTTTCTTATTATATCATATTTCTATTGTTACCTATTATAACATTATTTTAATATAATTATTTCTGTAACTATTATATTATTATATGTAATATTATGTATTATAATTTCTATTGTAACCTATTTTCTATTGTATCAGCTCACCTGATAAAGGTAAGACCTGTCCCTTCAAATCTTTCATTCCTCTCCAATATTCTCAGACTATCACAGATATAATTCTATATACTTCATGTCTTTTTAACTAATATACTCCTTCCATTTAAAATAAAACCTAAATAAATAACAGAAAATAAGCTACTCTTGTGCTAATACCCCATATTCTGAACTTGTTAACAATTTGGTATAAATGAATAGCAGAAAAGTTATGTCAGAGTAAAAGAGAGCAACCTCCTGTTCACAGCCAAGCTTGAGCCAGCAAAAGCGGTAAACACAGCAAATCTTGTAACCAGCAAGGGTGGGTGAAAGAGTCACCTTTAACTTTCTGTTGTTAATTGGGAGATGTCTTTAATAGTAGTGCTGGTGACTCACACCACTGAAAATACAGGAGGAGATGCAGTGCATTAGATACCTTGCCAGAGCCCACCATTTTAGGTGGTAGAAAGCTGAGATGGACAAGGAAAGAGAGTTATGTAAAAGCCATGTATTTCCATTATTGGGTTTGCACAACCATACATTTTTGATTTGGGGAGTCATTCATCTGGCTTTAAATGTAGCCAAACATATTCTGCTTTTGTGATTTCCCAATCTGTATCCAGTCATAAGAACTGCAGCACAACCTGGCTTTATATAAAGGTATTGAAGAAATCATTGGATCTCTACCTCTGCTTAAAAACTTTACTGTATCTTAAGATGTTGGCTTCTGCAATGAGTAGACAAGATTGTACAAGACTGAACTCCCAGGCTTTTTCAATCACATCCATCTTCTTGTACATCAGATTATTTCTGCCAAGTTGGCTATATTTTTTTCCAAGCAAACCCTAACTATCAGGGAGGTCTAACACACTGTTCCTTTACCATCAGTTTTGTTTTCAAACATACAATGGTTTGGCATGACTCCAGTCACCACCAGGTGATTTTTGGCCCTTGCCCTTTTTATTATCTTCTATCTCTTAGGGAACCACAGATGAAACCAATAGAAAAGGGGAGAAAAAGAAAAAGCAGGAAAAAAAGAAAGACCTTCTCCTTTGCTTTCCTGGTAATGTGACATCTTGCCCTCTTGCACTGTATATTTCTGTCCAGCTGATGCTTTGTCCTAGTGGAATCGTGGTTCTGGTATTAGCTCCAAATGGTAGGCAGGCATTTTCATTAAAAACAATTACTATTTCCAAACAGGAGCTGGTTCCTCAGTTCCAGCCATTCTTGCTGTAAAACGTTCAGCTGAGAGGAGCAGATTGTTCCTGCTGAAAATGAATGGAATCTGGCAGGAAAACCTCATGTTTTTCCAATCCTAGTTTTTTACAAAGAAAACACTGGGATCTTGTCGAAAAATTACAATTGTTTTGGTGTGCACATAATTTTTCTCAGTTGAACTGTTTCCAGCTACAGGAGACAAGTTTTGTGCATACATATGTGCATGCGTGTGTGAATATATATGTATATATCTGCACAAGTACACAAGATTTTGTATCTAATTGCTATGTAAAAACAATATTAATAAGTCAAGGAAGAGTAAACACTTTTTTTGTTGTTAAAAAGCATTTATGCAAATTGATTTTTTAAACAGCTTCCACATTATGAACCTTCAAAAGAAAGTCAATCAGTAAAATACTATATCATAGTAACAGCTAGCCCCACTTTTAATACTAGGAGAAGAAAGAGGCCAAGGTGACTGAACTGTTTATCCCTTGGTCGTTCTCAGTAACTTAAAAACATTGTCAGACTGAATTATTCTGATGAAAATATCAAAGGAAAGAAAACAGAGGAGACTATTACACTCACGAAAGGAACACGCTGCAGACGTCCCCATATTGATCACCTGTGTGGATGCTGCCATTTGGTAATAAGTGGTTTTGTTTACCTCAGACAGAAATAGATAATAGGTCAGGCTGACCTTGTGTCCATATGAGGGTGGAAACACCTCCTTCTAGCAGCTGGTTTTTTCCCTTCCATGTGAAGCAGTCATGCCAGACAGGTTGGATGCTGGTGTGTCTTGTGCCTGCTGCACTTTGAGAGTTTAAGGGCACTCCCCAGGCAAAGTTTAGCCCACCATAATAGCAACCTTCAGGTAAGGTTCTGACCCTCTGCACCAACAAACAAGATCCTAACACTTTGGCTGTGCCATCTCCCGCCACAACCTTCAACACAGTTCAACTGCCTTCACCTGCACCTGACAATCAAACGCAGAATTGGGCAATAAAACCTGCTCTACCAAAATTGTGCAACAACCTAGTACAATAGCACAGAACAGCCCAAAAGCTGATCACTTCAAGGATGTGCTGCCAAGCCCTCTGATGCACTTCGATCACAGCTGCAAATATAACAAGTCATACAAAACACTCTTGAATTTTCTGAGGCTGAGAAGTTGAGTCCCCAGTGGAGCCAGCTGTAAATCACTGATTCTCACCAATCTTTTGGGTCACCTTTTGACCCAACACCAATAAATCACAAAGGAAATTATAATGGAAAGGATGACAGTATTACAGTAACTGCTCATTTTAAAAGCAATCACCTGACAGAAAAAGGAAAAATGAGAAGCATTTCCCTTTTCTGTTATTGCCCAGTTAGTAGAATTTCTTGTCTCCCTTTCAGTTGTTCTCACCCCAAATTTCATCATTACAACAATAAAATTAGGTAAGTTAACAGCCACAAGGAAACTCAAGAGATCTGCTGGTTCAGCTCCTTGCAGCCAGGCAAGATCAAATACCTACACCTTGTCTGATGGATAGCTGTTGAATTTGGACTCAAAAACCTTCACAGAAAAGTCCAAAACATCCCTTGTGAGTTTGCTGTTTCAATTGTTTGTCCTGGAAATAAGCATGCAGATCTACCCACTCAGCACAAAAGCTACCACAAAATGAAGTGTAGCATTGCTTCTCTGCTCCCTGCCATCTTCTGGTCGGAGCACGCTGCCCCATCTAAGCCCTAGGAGCTTCCTGGCTGAACAGGGGTCAGCAGCTTTACACTGTACAGCTGTGGCACACTTGCCACAAGCCCACACTTAAAATCCCAGCTGCCTTGCATTGCACAAGGGCCATGGTTTCATTGCTCTAATAGGGTATGGCACTTTGCAGTCAGAATCTGAATGGTACAAAGTACATCGAACAAGTTCACTCTTCTTCTCATAATTTAAAATCAGACACTAAATAAGGTGTCAGCAGGCTTCCCACAAGGACCTAGCTGTAAAGTCTTTATTGTTGTGTTTGCTTTGAAGTCAAGAGGAAAAAAATTCTTGTTTGCCAACTTATAATTCAAAAAATGCCAGGAGAATATTCTTTCAAACAAACAAGATGCAAAAGAAATGCGGGCACCAAAGTGGTGCAGTCTTGTGAATTATGGAGTTATGGAATCATTTTGAAAGTAAATTGCATGCTACATAAATGTTCATGCAAATAAGATTAGATTTCTTCCACAGAGGGGGAGATACAGATCAGAGGTACCAAAGCTGTTCATGGTCTGCCATTGGGACTGTTTACTTGGTATATAGGTATGCAGCACATAGCAAAAAGAGGACGTTCTAGTGTTGAAGTATATAATAAAAATGAGGAGAAACTTTTCTCTTTTTATAAAACACATCTGAGCCTGCAGTCCTGCAACACATACTGCATAACAAAACTATTTCTGTCACTTGCAAATCTAGAAGCCTGCCTTTGTCAGCCATTTGCACATGTAAGGGATCAGAGCGTCTATTGCTCAAATGAATCAGTCATTTTTCATGAAATAAATTAAAGCTCTGAGCCCTGCTGAAGGAGTCCTTTTGTATTGTTCCAGCAATTTTGTTATATTTTCTGTTTGTGTTGGTTTTGTCTGATTTATACCATTCTCCAGTGATAGAGCCCAGCAGCATCCATTTTAGAGATAAACAAAACACTGCAGGGGCGTTAAAATGGCAGATACCAGACACCAACCCATCCGTTCAGTTCCATACGTCAGAGCATTCACCAGCACCTGAGCACAGCTGTGCCCACCAGGGCCTTGCACTTACATGTGGAAAACACCTCACTGTAAGTGCTGACTCTGTTTCTATTGTGTGTGTAACCACATGTGTTTTTCTGTGAGCACCTAGTAGGCCTGAGGGTGGCTCTTAAACGTAGGTGCAGAAAGGCTGCATCAAAAGCTGAGAAGTTTGCTGTTTGAAATGTCATTTTGGAGCACTACCAAGACCAAGCAGCCAACAAAAGCTACATTAAGTTAGAAAAAGCCAGATGTGGCTGTTGCAACACAGCTGTTGTGAGGTACCTCCCACCCTCTGAAGGTGCACAGAGCATGCAGCACAAGAACATATTACTGACAATCCATCCCACCAGCAGCCTCAGCATGTGGCAGCTGATCTGTGGGAATACCAGGACCAGCAGAGAAGGAGCACAAGGAAAAGCTTTTCCAACATGAGTGTAAGACTCCGAGGTCAAAGTTCCTACTTAGCCTTAAGAAGAAGATTTGGTTTGGCAAGCTATCAAACCCCACATAGCCTTCTACCCATGTAAGGCTCTTCCTGAGAGGAATTAGCTGTGCACACAGCTCTGCTACCTAGTGGCCTTCAGCACATGAAGGAGCCACAAGGTGGTGGCACTCTTCTAATGACCTAAACTGTGGGCACATGTCCTTTTCCTGACACAGCGTTTAACACTCCCAGCCAAATCTGCACCTCCTGGTTTTTGCTTTCTCAATTCATGGGCTATGCAGTGTACATGAGCACTCCCCAGTTCACTCCAGGTCAAATATCACAGCTGAAACCATAATTTCCACTTGTGTAATCTAACCTGGCTAATTTTCCCTTAAATGATCTAAAGAGTGAGGAAGCAGTGACCTCTGAAGAGGAAGGCAGTAATATTTTCTATGGGTGCACTAGATTCAGAGGAGGATAAACTCTCTTGGGCTATAAAGGTGAAAAATCTGCAAATCCTTAAGTGGAAGACTGAGTTGTTTTCCTGCAAGTTACCTCGAATCCTAAACTCTAGTGGAAGTCAGACATCGTCAGTCCTGACCCCATTGAAGTCAAAGACAGTTTTGTCATTGACTTTAATAAAACTAGGATTCACCCTAGGGTAAGGGGCATTGTGTTTTTCAGCAGCCACTCATGTGGAAATTTTGCTTAGATGACTGACTGCCTGGAAGGTACCAGTGGTAGGCCACAAAATACCAGAAATGTTTCTGTTAACCTATATACTCCAACATTTGAAGCTGCAGATATTGGAGTACGCTCTTGTCCTCTAAAAAGAGTGTGTTTCTATACCCTTGGCTTCTTACTCTACCTGAAGCTGGTTGTGCACCTGATGTACCTAACCCGTTGTTCAGCGGTGCTACTGGGTCTGACTGTTTATCAGGAAACATCAGGGAGTTTTTATGTTCTCACATTGTAAATAATGTGACAGACCTTGAAAGTATAATGTGTCTTTTTATAGCTACTGTATGCATTGTGGATTATAACAACTCCTGAAAATAGAGTTGAAAATAGGCTATTACATTCCCACTTCTTGTTCACTCAAATTCTGATTTAAAAAATCCATTTATAATGTACATTGAGAGTATAGGGAAACGGATAAAAATATAGTAAGCTGGAATCTAAAAATTAATCCAAAAGCATGCCTAGAAAATTCCTAAACTAATTTCAGGAATTCATCTGATACCTAAGCTCCAGACTGAATAATCGTCTGAGCTCAAAAGAACTAACATACATATGAAAGGATATTTCAAAGTTTCTCTGATCTGTGAGTCTGAGCAAAAGTTCTTGTTATTTCTCATGGTTTGACCCCACTCAGCAACAGAAATGCAACCGAAGTCCTTGGCAAGACTGCTTGCTTGAGCATTGGCTTTTCAGTATAAGAAGTCCTACACTTGGTAACACGCATATAAATTTTTACCTGTGCAAATACAGTTTGGTATTAAAACTGCCTTGAAAATGCACACTGTTAAGGGTTAAAACCACATTGCAGTACAATAAAGCTTATGCTTAGCTGAGCTGATTTTACCTGCTGTAATTAGAGAGGGCCTCACATAAAAAAAAGATAAAAATCAGAGATGGAAGCAAAGTATCAGAAAATTCAGAAAGGTTGCAAAAAAAAAAAAAAAGAAAGTGAGAGAGATCCAAATATCAGACTTTGCATCTTGGGCTTCTTTCTAGTTCAGAAACATCCATGAAACCTTCCCCAAGCTTTTTTTAATTTCTTCAGTCTAGAAATTAGAGCAGAAAAGAGGGTGCCTCACAAAATTTCCACCAATTCCTGCTACTCCCTTCTGCAGTGTGTTTCTTCAAAGTGCTTATGTGCTTCCACTACTGGATCAAGGCACACAACAGGGCCAGAAGGAACCCCAAAATTTCCTGAACACCATTCCTAAGGTGTTAGGGAAGGAAGGGCCCCCTGGCTCCTTCATATTCATGCCCTCTCAAAAAAATTTTCCGTCACTATGCAAATGAGGGAAGATACTCTCAAGATACAACCCTATCCCCACTTACAAGCTGTCTCTCTTTTGAGGTATATTTTATGACCACCATCCCTCTTTAACTGCCAAAGAGCTTTCCACCTCATAGTAGTGCCTTACAGAGCAACCACAAAACCCTGCAGTACAACAGAGCAGAGGTTCTATGGCTGGGACAACTGCTATTTTCATCAATTCTTCAGCAAACCAGCTGATCGTAAAAGCTATTCTTGACTAGCCTGCCTTTGTAACACCAGTCACCAGGAGAACACAGCACTTACTATTGGCTGTGGCCCTCACTAAAAATACACTGCATTCTCACACAACAACAAAAACTCCCACAAGGGCCAATGGACAGCAGACTAAAAACAGTAACCAAAAGCTTTAAATTGCACAAATTACAAAGGTAGAAGAACTGAAAGCAGCATGCCACTAAAAGCCATCTGCCATCTTGGCCCGCCCATGTGTCCCTTCTCCCCAGCAGTGTTTTATATTAGTAATGATGTCTCTGTATTATGTATGACAGAGTCTCTGCTGCTTTGAGCAAGCAGTAATGTAGATGCTCCTTCAGTCTGGTGCTTTGCATATACACACTAGCTGCGGGAGCAGAAGATCTGCCTCCCATGTCTCTCTCTCTGGATGTAGTTCAGTTGGAAGGCAATATTCACATGCATATATTTTCCAAATCACATGTACATGCTGTATTATCAGGACTCCCGTGCGCATTAATAATATACAAAAATTCACAGAAATAAGCACGGATTCAGCTGTGATGTAGATTAGATGAGACAAGAATGGACAACATAGAAATACAGGAAGAAAATCAGCAAGGGGTTAGTCTGATTATGGCCAGTTTTCCGAATATAAAACATGGCCTAGGTTTTTTTATTAATTACTTTTATTAGTGGGTTAATTACTTTACCTGTCACTGAAGCTGTCATTTATAACAGTCTTTGAAGAAAGAGAAACATGGAGTAGCCATCGGAATAGCCTGAAAGAAGCTTCAGAGATAGACGTGGAGACAAGGATGGGGCACAGCAGTTCTGTAAGAAGAAATACCCAAGATAACACTCTGTGATCAAGCACAGGTACAAGAAACAGTTTCTCAGGTTAACACATCTGTAAAGGAACAAAAAAGAGAGAGACAGAATTTGTTAGCCCTGGAAAGGTAACATAGTGATCTGTAAAACTGCTTTCGCTACCTAAGCTAACAGGCTAGCTCAGGTGTTTTCATGCAGCCCTGCAAATACCATCCAAACCAACAGGCTGTTCTGAGAAATGACAATGACCAGGGATCAGAGAAAAGATCATAATATTAATCAGAGAAAAAAGCTTGTCAGGAGCTGGTTCGAGTGAAATCACTACTTTTTCAGCTGACCTTGGAAACCACCGTAGGGAAATGAAGTGGGCTATTGGCAAGTTGGTGGAAAAGTTTGTTTGCTAATTATACAAGTTCATTTATTCAGAGCATTTTGCAAAATACTCAAGTGCCTAACCCACTTTCTGGGCTGCTGCACACTGGAAGTACATGATTCCAAAATGGTTAGTGGGGTTCAGTGGGTGTTCTCACAAGACACAGAGCTTGCAGCTCTCTGTTACCACATGACTACAGACATTAGTTAGTTCATCTCCAATTATCTGCTCAGAGAGATCTCCCCCTGCTCCAGTAACTTCTTCAGCTTTCCAAGGGCACTTGAGGAGACCTTGACAAACATCTGAGTAACTGTGAGGTTCTGTAAGGAATGTGCCATCACCACAGCTCAGCCCTCCTCAGGAGATGGGTTGAAGGCACAGGATGTCCAGGAGATATCCAGGGTGAAGGCAGGGAGAACTGAAGAGGTGCATAGCACACAGAAGGGGTGCAAACATACAAAAGCAAAAGACAAGGAAACTGCACAGAGAGAAAGAGGGAGGGAGAGGAATTATCAGAGAAGAAGGAAAACAGAAAAACAAAGCCCAACAGGTAGATCATGTGTAACCAGCAGCTTAGGGGAGAACAAAGTCTGCAAATAACAGGAGAAAGAGATGGTGCCGTGGAATGGTTGAGTCCACGAGGAAGCAGAGGAACCAGAGAGAGGAATGAGCTGAGGTTCAGAAAGACAACAGCAAAGGATATGTAGTAGAGGTATTTTTCCATCTCCTTGTTAGAGCATTTGTCACTGTTAGAGCAGACAGATAGCACATGGGAATTGTTCCACAGCTGAGCTGGGGATCCCAAGCCAGTGTAATCTGTACTTGAGCATTTTGAGGATGTTATACACTAGCAGCTGTCCTTATTTTCAAAGGTCTTGAGCTCCTAATCATAAATTTCACACCAATCAAAGGCAGTTTCTTTCCCCTGAAAAGCTGTCCTGTAAAAATACAAGTTATTTTACTGGATTCATGATTTGTACACATCAGGCCCCAGTTCAGAGTACTTCTGGACATGAATAGCTATTTGGCTAGCACACAGTATGGGAATAAGGAGAGGTGAATCTGTTCTTGGGGTTAAAACTTTTCAGGTATTCTCCCAGGCAAGCTGCTCAACTCGTGGTGCCTCATACTTGTAAGATGAGAACATCGAGTTCTACAATTCCCAGGAATATTGGCCTAGGTGTGTGAAGTGCAATGAGATCCTCAGAAGAAAGGACTAATTTTAAGTCCAGAGAGTTGACAGTTACTTATTTTTTTCCAATCTGCTGTTTCTTAGAACTCCAAATCTAAAAAGGATGGGATGGTGCAGGCAACTGGCGGTATCACTGTCACAATAGCGACATCATGGCACAGAGAGCCCCAGCTCATAAGGCAGGAGGAAGCACACAAGTTGCTACATCAAAAAGGACTGGCAGCACAATGCACTGTGTGGATGCCAGATTCACTGCTCTCTGAAAGCTGCACTTTCAAATCCAGCATTCGCCTCATGTTTGAGCTTAAGCTGACTGTAATAGAGGGAAAGTATATTTTAAAAATATTCTAAGCCTGGGACTTTGTATTACTCTTGATTCTTGCAGCACAAGGAGGAAATCAGCAATTTTGCATTGAAATGCCACTGAAGTGTTGGTCTGAACTGAGCTTTCTCTTGGCATCCTGGCTGTTCCTGCCATTGTAAAAACTATCAGGCAAGGGTTTGTTTCTTTGTGAGAGATTTAATGAAGCTACAGACATCCATTTTAGCCAAAGTGATTTCATCTGTTTTTCCTCCAAGGCTGCCCAGCTGAAGAGTTATCATCAGAATTTTTCTCATCACAACTGTCAGTCACTGGTTGGTGACCAACCTACTATTCACTTCTTCCAGCCCCTCTCCAGACTCACAAACATCAAGCAGTTCAGATGTTGATCAGAAAAAAATAGTATAAATAAAAGCTAGTAGAGAAAATAAATAGTGAAGCTACTCTACAGAGATCTGTACATATTTTACTTCACACTGAAGGTATTTAAGAGAGAATCTATAGACTAATTCCTGACTTCTGTGGATGTTGAGATTCAGGCTCGTGGTTTGGCCTCATTTTTAGCAAGGATAGCACAGCTACAGGATAGAGGAAAAATTGCTTACAGATCCAATTGCAGGACTGAAAGCCAGGAAACTACGAATATCAATATTATCACCAGAATTTTCCCTTCTAAATCACTGAATTTCAATGCCTACTCATTCCTATGTCTGTATGAAGACAGACAGACTTGCCTACTTTTAAATAAATCTCAGAGTCACTGGCAGAGAATCCCTTAGCCCAAAGTCAGATTTGATTCTTGACCACTTGTCAGGAGTTGAATACGTAAATTACCAAGATTAGAAAGAGCAATTTCAAGGCAAAAGAGCACCTGAAGGTTCTCTGAAGAAGCTTTGAAGGCTCTGAAGAAGCTTTGGAGAAGCCCAAACAAGTTCAAGATTGATCTTGTAGGCAGAGAAGTCCTTTTCTTACCAATTGAGATTTATGTTCTTTATGTATCACTGGAACACAGCTGGAAGTATTTCATTTCTGTCATTTGGGAGTACAAAAAACATTTCATGAAAAATTGCTCACTCAACATTCCTTTCAGGACTGAGAAATATAAGAAACATTTAGTAAAGACATCCTAAGAAACAGAAATATTTCACTTATTTACATAGGGCATTACTTCAGAACAGAAAAACTAAATGAGGGCCGATATCAGAAAATATGCCCTTAGTCTTTAACTCCCATGGGGTATTACAGGGAGTTAATGCATGGGCTGTGATATTGTAAGCTTCATTTAAGATCAAAAATTTGCAGAATAAAAAAAAAAAGACAAAGAATAATAATTTTTAAAAATATGCAAGCTTTTCACCATCCATTTTTATCTAGTGACAGACTGGCCCAAGAGATGTGATAATGTACCTGAGGTACTTGCTACAGAATGTCTGAACTGGTAATCAAAATAAGTCAAACACAGGGGGAACTTTTATAAATTCTTAATAACATAAAATTATTTGGTGAGATTCATCACTTTTTAAGGGTATGTTACAAAGTGACTTTGCTTGATGTAAAGTACAGCTATAAGCAGATATTTGATCAGTGTAAAAACATGGATCATCATTCCACCAGCACCAGAGACATCCTGATTTACTTAGATCAGTTGCTCTGCCAAAAGATGTGTCTTCAGGATGATTAGGTCCTGTCTATATATAAGAGGAGCAGCCAACTGCATTTTCATTAAGATCCCTAACTGAAGCGGGAAGATCAGGATGATGATGCTGGAAATTGTGTACAGCTGATTTAAATCCTAGTAGCATTTGCCTAGGAGTGAAAATAACTGTAGAAGCCAAATTGAAACTAATGGGGAATTTGTTTCAAAAATTTACTTTTCGTCATGTAATGTTACATTTGCAAGGTACAGTCCAAGCATGGAATACCAGTGGGGTGTATAAGTCCCCTTGCTCATTCGGAGAGGGATCCATCTCACACCAATGCAATGTAAACAAATATAAAACACATAACAGTGCAGATCTCTTGTTTATTTGAATGAGCTGTATTCCAAACCACAGAGAGGTAGTTAATAATTCTGTAAAGACAGCCTAGAGAAGGAACAAAATTAAACCCCAAAACAAGATGTACTCATCACTTACTGGAGAGAGAGTGTTTGATGAAAAAATACACTGGTTTCTCCAGCAGTGCTGGAAAAAGACACAGGCATTAAAATGAAAAGCAATATCCATGATGAAAAACATAAGCAAAAAGTAAGAGATTATGGTCCAGCCCCAGCTGAAGTGTTTAGAAAACAGACAAAACAACACTTTGTGATACACGTAATTGCTCCTGAAAAGCGCAAGCAGAATGTGAGGTTACAAAATCCCCCAGAAATACAGAAAGGCTGACAGGAGATATTGCTGAGAGTAATAACATATTTGTAGTAATCACTACCCTTAAAAGCACAGATGTCCAGAAAGAATCCAGAACATTCGCAATTTATTGGGGGCAACACCTCCTGTTTTCCAGGCCTTCAGAGGGCCTCCAGTAGCTTCTACCTCAGCCAAGCTTCTGTAAAATTATTAAAGAAAGTGAAAAAAGATTAAACTGGAAATAAAACGTGACTCAAAGAGTCCTTAGAATAAATCAATAAATGAAGATTAAGCAGTCACTTGGATTAGAAAATACATATTCAAGAGCTCCAAAAAAAAGATGTTACTAAGTTACTGATGAAGACCTGTAACCAAGACCTATATTCTGCCTCAGTATCTGAAGAAAAAAATAGGCAAAAAAAGTGAAAATATTGGTGTGTTTCCTAAGGGTTCCGTAGAAGACTGATGCAATGAGAGATCAGGAAACCTGACCTCTGCAGCAGATAAATTGCTAGAAACTGAAATAATGAATAAAATTAGTAAACACATCTAAGTATGATGTTTTGGGGAAGGATCCAACAGTTTCTGCAAAAAGGAGTCATGCCTCACAAATGTGTTGAAGTATTCAATGAGCATATGGACTAAGACAGTACTGGGTCAACAGTGTGAACATCTCCATTTGCAGTGAACAAGCATTCCCAGAATAAGAAATGTTTAGTAGCAGAAATCCAACTGTAAAATTAGTTTTCCCAATGGAAAAATGGCTCAAGCACATTCTTCACTATATTCATAAACAACCTGGGAAAGCAGTACAAGCGAGGTGCCAAAGTTTGCTGAGGATCCAGCATTGCTCAGAACAGCCACAGCTGAAGCTAATTGTGAAGAGAGGCTGAAGGATGTCATGAACTAAGATAAACTCGGTGGTGGTGAATGGCAATTAACACATGTGGGGTAATATAACACTGGTTATAGGTACACAGTGATCAGCACTGCTCAGGAGAGAAATCTTGGAGTCACTTTGAATAATTATAAAAGGTCACCTTAGTGTCAACTGCTGTCAGAAATGCCCAGAGGGGCTTTTAGGAATTGCTAGGAAAGAAAATGAGAGAAAAACAGAATAAAAAAAAAAAAATCCATCTTGCTGCATAAATCCACAGTGCACCTGCATCTTCAATACACTTCAAGTCTCTATCTCAGAGCACAGAATGCATAGAAATGTTATAAAGAGGGGTGGAATAGCTGACCATAGGCACAGGAGAGCTTTTTTTGCAGTGAGGAATGAGACTGTAGCTCATCAGACTGGAAAAAAAGACAGCAAAAGAGGGATGTGATAAAGTTTACAAAAGCATGAATGGTATTAAGAAGGTGAACAGGGAATGATTACGTTAATACACAGAGTTGGGGGCACTCAATGAAATTATCAGATAGAAAAAGAATTTTTAAAAAATTATTCTTCATGCAACACAAATTCTGATATTTGCTGTCACAGGGTGCTGCGAAAGCCAGAAACCTTTTTGAATGGGTTCAAAAAGGGATTAGAAAAATTAATGGAGAAATAAATCTATCAGGGACTATTAAATACAATGCAGTCAGAGGTTTTGGAAGTCTCTAAAGTCCTGATTGCTGATATCTTGGAGGGTAAATCTTTGGGGTGCCTCTGAAGTTTTAGAAGGTGATGCTGTTATTGCATTATGTTATGGCTCCTCTTCAAAGCTCACCAGTAAATCTGGGGTGTCTCTTATGCTAAGCATGTACTTACATAAAAGAGATGTTCTCTGTCCTCAAAAATATATCCTGTGTGGGGACAAAAGCTCTAAAAGTCAGGATACTCAGCTTGGATTTGCTGCTGAATGTGAGAAAACACAACTCTAGGGTTTTTTTTCAAGCAAGTGTCATTGCTTGTACTAGGTAATCAGAAATGATGGGATGGGATAAAGGATTGCAAGATCTTGTAAAGGGGAGGGTTCCCGAGAGTGCTGATAAGATGCATTTAGTTAGGACTTACTTTAAGAAATAAGAGAACTAATCAACCCATAGGAATACTTCCCACCATAATACCTGAAGTAGCAGATTTGTAGTTCAACAGTGTGAATGAAGAAACCAGATCAGGTCAGGACTGGTTGATGGCGAGTGAGCCGTGGTTTAGTGCTCAAAGTGGACTCAATTGTGATTGACACGCTAAGATTTAAGGACTCTATGAAGTGACTTAAATGCTCCTTCTGTTATACACAGGAAAATGATGCAAATCCATTTGCTCTTAGCTCAGGGAGCAGGATCTGAGTGCAGCGGCTTCCAGCAGGGACACCTACCCACCATCAGCTAACACTGGACAGGCTTCACTGAGCATCAGGATTTTCTCTCTGACTACACCCAGGTGAAGGCAGTGCTGCTAAGGATAGGAGCAGGCCCTTCTTCACTTTAGTTTGTCTGCATTGCAAGGCAATTCTTCTTCTATTTCCAAAGATGGAAATTGTTAAAGGCAGTAAACAAATATGTCATGATAGAAGACAATGGAGAAATCAGAATCTTCGTTCAGTCTCAGGTCCATTTACATTTTCAAGAGAAACTTGAGTTCACATGGATAAAAGTAATATATTGAGAGAAATTGCATCTGAAACAGAGCATGAGCAATGAACAGAACTTGTATCGGCATGCTGCTTTTCATCCCATCAGCACAGAGTGTCTCATAAGAGAAAAAAAGGGTGGCCTCAACTCGAGCCCTGTGTGTGGTTTTGAGTGTCACAACATAAGAAGGATATAAAGCTATTAGAGTGTCCAAAGGGCAATTAACATGGTGAAGGATCTAGAGGGGAAGTCACACAAGGAGCGGCTGAGGTCACTTGGCTTGTTCAGCCTGGAGGACACTGAGGGGAAACCTCATGGCAGTTTACAACTTCCTCGTGAGGGAAAGAGGAGAGGCAGGCACTGATCTCTCCTCTGTGGTGACAGGACCTGACGGAATGGCCTGAAGCTGAGTCAGGGCAGGTTTAGGTTGGATATTAGAAAATGTTCTTCACCCAGGGAGTGTTTGGGCACTGGAACAGGCTCCCCACCCAGGGCAGTGGTCACAGCACTAAGCCTGACAGAGCTCAAGAGGTGTTTGGACAATACTTTCAGGCACAAGGTGTGGCTATTGGGGGTGTCCTGTGCTGGGCCAGGAGTTGGAATTTGATGATCCAAGTGGGTCCCTTCCAACCCAGAATATTCTGTGATTCTGTGATCCCAGAGACCCTCCTTCCAACTCAAATATGGGTGAAGTATTTGTACATCTTTCTTGTGCATCTACACAGCATTTAAAAATATTCATGCAGGACAATCAATGCAAGCACCTGAAGGTTTTGATTGCAGTTTCAGAGTTATATATGAGCATTTTGGAAGCTCACAGCCAAATCACAGGCACAGCACAGAGCAACCTATGAGTCCCAGCTGCAGCAGGAGAGCAGATAGAGATGGGTGAGAGAATACTTCCTACTGCACACAAGAATGGAGTTCCCAAGGGAGCTGCCATAATTATTTTCACTGTAAAGCTTTGACCCTTGTATTTTTACACCCTTCAGGGTGAGCATGCCCACAAAACACATTGAAAAAAACGGCATTTTTGCAAAGAAAACATAAGGAATTCAGATTTAGGGTGTTACATCAAAAGCACATTTCGTATCAGGATAGGTCTGCTCTCATTAGGGAAAAGGACCCCATTTTACAGGAAAACCTCACAAGCCAAGCCAGTGTGTGAGGTAGAGAAAAAGAAAGAGGCCTATTTTCAAGTTCAAAACATCATACAAAAGTCAGGTCATGTTTCCAGCAGTTTTGTTGGGGTTAGGTTACGTCCAGTTCCAACAGTGCTATACATATCAGGCTTTAAAATAACACCTCACTTGATCTTACTCAATAGAAAAGACAAACCTCATAAAACAGGTGCTAGACAACAATGCAGCATAGTTATCTGCTTTACCAACAGCAAACTCTTTAGCCCTGTTGTTGTTCTCTCATTTGCCACATTCTAGCTCCAAAAGGCACTCCAGTTCTCTAAATTGTTAGCAGCTTTTATAGCCAAAGATAAGTATCCATCACTTTTAATTTTCATCATTGCATCTGTTTTGTCATTTAGCTGCAGCAGGTTGTATTACAATGATTAATGAGGAAATGGATACCAACATTTTTATTTCGAATAGCAGCTCTCGGACAAGATCTGGAAAACAGAACCAAGCCATATGATTGTAAAAAAATAAATAAATACACACACACACAAAGCTAAACAAGTGGGCATTGTGCCACTATCCGTGTACACCCTAGAAATGCAAATATCTCTAGAAGGAAAGAAAAAGGTATATTTTTCCCATTTACCCATGGTGGTGGTTTGTTTGCCTGTTTTTGTTGGAGGGGGGGGGGTTTATTTTACAATTAATTTGGCCCCTTTTATTTCACATAAATGTCCAGCTCAAGTGTTGCACATCAACAAATGGGTTCATTTGTCTTTCGGGGAAAAGCCAAACACTGCATTTCTATTCAGAAAAGGCAGCATATATAAAATGTACTGCTAATAGCAGAGGCCTTTAGCATGAAAAATAATAATTTTTATTGCTCTCTCTAGGACATTTGCTGTAAACATAGTTCATCTGTATTTATATTCAAAAAAACGTATTATAGTTACCTACAAACCTAGAAGTCAAAACATATTTTACACTTCCTGCTGAATGGAGAAAAGATTGTGAGGGCTTTTTTCAGAAAGCAGAAAAGTCTTTCAGATTAAACCCCCTTTAGAACAATCCTTCAATTCAGAAGAATTAACTTAATTTCCTTAATACTGGTATTATATTCACTTAGTTGTAAGATTTTTCTAGGAAAGCAATAAAAATTATAAAAATATAGCCACATGAAGGAACTATTCATCTAACAAACAAAATGTGAAAAACACAGATGAAGACTATAATATTAGACTGAGATAAATAATCTAGCTGGAGACCTATTAGATTCTACACTTTCATGTCAATGAAGCATTTGGCCTACCGATGTATTTTTGCCTACTCTGCCAGGCAGGGCTCAGGCTCTGCAGGAGAATACAGCCGTGGATCTCTGCAGGAAGAGAAGACCTTTTTTTTCCAAGTAAAATATTCTCTAACTGTGCAAGGGAGGTTGGCAGTAGATCTCAAACTCTGGCCTGTCTTTTTAATACCCCTACAATAGCTCAGTTGGATTGAGACCAGCTGTTGGTGCATTACCATTTGTAAATGCTTAAAGCAACTACTCCTTGTTTTCTTGGCAACATGTACTGTGAAGGGGGAAAAAAAAAGAAAGCACTTTCATTCAGACATTAAGAATTGCTAGATGCCAGCTTTGGCTTACACAAGCTATTGTTTGCACAGCTCCCTTCAACAAGTTCTCACCAAAAAAAAATCCTGTAGAGATAAATTGAGCCCCTAAAATTCTGATTTACACCATCCACTTCATTGGAAACAAGATTCCTTTTTATATCCAACCATTTAAGGTCACGGGTCTTTCTGAGTTTCAGTTTCTGCAACACCCCCCATAAAAACAACCAGATTGTCTTAGAAATGAAAATTATAACTTTCTTACTCACTCTTTAAAAATAACAGTGATTTTTTTCCCTGCTAATATAAACATAAAAAAGAGATCTAAAATCAGAGTTTCAGCATATGGAAGCTTGGGTACAGGGGGAAAAGAAAACAAAAATTATATTGGCATTATACTTCAGCATTCGAGAAATACTGAGAGTCTCAAAATACCAGATTGATAGATTGGGTTGCCACAGTAAAAAGAGCCTAGTCACTGTAGAGAACATACACCAACATTTTTTATGATTATTATTGTTGTTCTTGTTCAGATGAAAACAGCTCCAGTGACCTTTCATTGCCTCATGCTTTCCAACCACCCTTGCTAGAGCTTGGTGTACTGCAAGTGTCTAAGCATGAATGTGAGCATCTTGCTGGTTGCAGCTGCTAGTACAATAGGATTAATTTGCCATCCACCAACTCTAATGCCCTTCTGTTTCATCTTCTTTCCCCACCAGGGGCAGTGGTGACAGCATCTGTTCCACTGTTATTTTAGTGGCGCCTTTCGTGCTGTTATAGTTAAGGGTCTGTCAGCATTTCCATTACACACACATACACACACACATGCATTTCTTGAGGAAAGGGACAGCTCAAATCAGCCTCCAGAAAAAAAAAAAAGAATGCATTGGGGTTGACAATGGTATGAGTGTGTCAGAAGAAAGAACTTGTATGTTTGATTTTATGGTATTGTTTGCGAAAAAGAAATGAAGATACAAGAGGTTCCAAGTAACCTATTTTGCATTTAGAAATGGCAAATAATGGTGAAAGTTGATTTGGATTGTTCTATGATCACAGAGAAAGCTACAATGACAAAAAGAAGACAAAGGAAAAAAAACCTAAACCAGATAATTGTTCCCTAGCAAACACCTTCTTTTAGGTAATTAATTTACATGATAGGATACTACTTTAAAAGCATCTCAGACAAGATTCGATGAACAGACCAGCGATTGTGGGTGACCAACACTAAATATATAGCAGGAGCCTCAGATCTCTAAGTTGAGAGTGGTAATCATAGAGTCATAGAATGGTTTGGGTTGGAAGGGACCTCTCATTCCAATGCCCCTGCCAGGGGCAGGGATACCTTCCACTAGACCAGGTTGCTCAGAGCTCCATCCAGCCTGGCCTTGAACACTTCCAGGGATGGGGCATCCACAATTTCTCCACGCAACCTGTTCCAGTTCCTCACCACCCTCACCGCAAAGAACTTCCACCTACTATCTAATCTAAACCTAATTTGAATCCATTGCCCCTTGTCCTGTCACTACATGTTCTTGTAAAAAGTCCCTCTCCATCTTTCTTGTAGGGTCCTTTCAAGTGCTAGAAGGCCACAATTAGGTCAATTCTCTTCTCCAGGCTGAACAACCCCAATTCTCTCAGCCTTTCCTCATAGGAAAGGTGCTCCATCCCTCTTGGGGGGCTTGGTGGCCTCCTCTGGACTTGCTCCAACATACCCATGTCTTTCTTGTGCTGAGGACCCCAGAGCTGGACTCAGTACTCCAGGTGGGGTCTCACCAGAGGGGAGTAAAGGGACAGAATGAGAAGAGCATGTTTTCTGCAGGCAATCGAGAACACCTCGAGGTAAAGAACATCTTCCAGTGCCAGGAGTAGTTTGGGAACCTAAGGTGGGTGTTCCCAGCCCCTCTGATACATGTGGGATATAAAGAGTAATGCTCTCCACAGTCTGCAAGACACAGGCTCATCACACTGTTGCTTTGTGGGAGCTGTTGCCCACATGCACATCTGACTCATGAGCTTTGCTTTCTATCCACAAAAGGAACAGAAAAAAGCAAGTGCTGGGGCAATTAGAGAACAGGTCAGCTTATCTCTGGAAGATGAAAGGCATGAGGTTAAGCAACTTAAGGCTGCTTCACAGACTCCACAGGTGATTTCTCTCCTCAAGCTATGCCAGATTGTCCACGTGAGATTATTGCACGTGCGCAGGTTTCCACCTAGTCCAAGAGAACTTTGAACTAGAAGAACTCATCTGAATTCTCAAAATAAACACCCTCTTCCTGGCATGCTTCACTACCGCAGACAGGTATGACTTCTGCAGCAGAAGGTAGGAATTATGTTTTTCCAGAGATCTCTCCTTTCAGAGATAAATTCACAGAAAATTTAGAAGATCAGCACAGGTCTTTCCTAGCACCAGAGTACTCACCATAGAATTGATATAATCTGTAATGCCAGATGTGAGTCTCTCCCTAGTCCTACCAACACCCCACCATTTACAGCACTTTCTACAAATCTCTCCAGCATTTTGAAGTAATAGTGATGATTTGTCTTGCAAAATACGCAGACAAAAGACATTCAGAATTAATTGGGGATTTTCAAACTCACAGCATACTAGGAGGGTAAAAGAGAAAACAGTTAATTAATTTGGAGGCAAGGCTCTGAAGCCACGCAGATTTCTTTAGTCACAGTGATGGTAAGCACAGTCCAGTCTCTGTGATGCAAAATGGATTAATAGCATGATGTTTCTTTTTCAAGTTACATTATCAAATACCTAGGTGTCCTTTGTCACATCACTTAACTGCTCTGCATTTCAGCATCCTCATCTGTGAAATGGAATAGGTAATTAAACACTCATGAATGCTTTGGGACTCTTTGGTGGAAAGAATTATTATGGTGTCTTATTACTGTGAGACAACATGCAATTGTCTCAGGTCTCTGTAACAGCTGAGCCTAAACAGAAAAGGAAGAAAAATCTAAAAGCTCAGCTGAGATCTTCTGCCCTATCCTCTGCAAGATGCAACTACTACTTCAGTCCATTTTCCATGCTGGAGAAATTGCTCTGAGGTTACAAAAATATTATTGCAGGACTTTCAAAACTAGACTGAGAAAGGATAAAAGAAATAACATGTCTCCCAGAAATATTTCATCCATGAATGGTAGAAATTATTTAAGAGATGACTCAAAAGAGGAGACTCAAAAGAAGAACACACAATATACAGCCTTCCCCTCAGAAAAAAAATCCCACCCTAAAAGCAGCAGAAACCCACTCCCCACTGTACAGACAATTTCCCAAAAGCTCCCAGCAATGAAAAACATTTTATATTGCCCCAAATCATTCCAGCAGAGCGATCTAGGTGGCTACTGCCCACCTCACAGCACTGAAAAAGCAAGTGCCCAGTGGGTATCATTCTCCATTATCTCTCAAACCTTTGCCACCAGTGTACAGATAGAAGCAATGGAAAAATGAAAAGTGTGTATATTGTAAGCATTGGTTAAACAACCCCACAGTAATTCTTATTTGCTGGAGGTTTTAGAGAGCAGATGTAGGATTGGCAGGGGCTGGGAGCTGGCTATATTGTTCTAGCACATTTAGAGCCAACACGGAAAGAACACGGAAAGCTGCATTTTTTTGTGTGTATGCATGTGAATGTCTGTGTGTACGTGCATGTGTGTGTGTTTGCCTTTTGCCATCAGCTCATCTAAGGTTTCTTGGATTCACACTGACAACATAACAAAAAAAAAAAAAGCTAGGTTGGTTCTCTTCCAAAAGAAATATGACTTATATCAGCTGCTGCATGAGAGTCTCTCAATTGCCACTACTAAGCTGCCTATTTTGCAGTAGCAAGTGGCCATGTGCTGTAACACACTGATTGCCTGCTTTGGTGGTATCGGTTGCTAGAATAAGGGCAAACAAATGGGGAACCAAATATAAAAAGCAGCCAGCAGCACTGAAGAAGCATTACAGCTGCCAGGCAATAACTTAGATAGTTACAGCTGCCATCACCTAGTTCACGCAAGCTTTTTAATATCTTTTGGCAGCGCTTGGTGTCACAGCACAAAAGGAAAGTTGGCACTTCCTAGCATACTTTGTTTGACATAACTGTAGGCAGAACCCAGCTGATACCTTCATCAATGTGTGTGTGTTTGCTCTTAAGGTACGTTTTAGCAGATCAAACATTGTTTTTCTCTTTCTGTTGCACACACCACTGTTAAATCATAGGTTGGGAACCACACCAGATAAATGGGGAAGAGCTCACTAAGCTGCAGCACACGGCCAGTCCCAGCAGCACCTCTAGATAAGGAACACAAAAAAACCCTGAAAAAAAAGAAAAATATAGTACAGCAGGAGGGGCTGTGGAGGGAGGTTTAAAAAAAATAAATATACTGCTTTGCCAAAATGTTCTCCTGCCTCGCCAGTAGCAGCAGCAGCCTCAGAGCCAGGCCAGATTCTCTTCTCCATTTACCGTACTTATAAAAAACCCACAAGCGCAAACACATAGACCATCACATACACATAATTAAAGCATCGACATCCCTTACTGTGATTTACAATCCACACCACCAGAAGTACACAGGCGCTCCCAGGATTTCATCAATGTCTCATCTGGTGCTCTTGGCAAACCCAACCTCTTCCTTAGACACAGCGCATGCTGCACCTCGTTCTCTCAGAAATGGGGATGCAGAGCTCTTCCCCTTATGTGAACTAGGGAAGACAAGCACTAAATGTGTCAGCACTGGGTGATTTGCTGCTGTGAGACCTCATTTTGCAGGAGATTAATAAAAGACTAGCCTGCAGCATTGACTCTTGAGACTGCTTTCTATCATCACAAGCTTTCCATGTGGCCCACGAATTTGGGTTACAATGTTGTACAAGGAACTGGACAGCCTCGGCATAATGATATTATTTTACAGCTCTTAAAAGCAAATATACAGAGGGACAAGACTCTGCCCCCAAGACCTTCCATTGGCCATGAACAAAACAATCCCATAAGCCTCTACCTGAAATCAGCCCAGGGTTCTAATATTGTATTGAGTTAGTTTATTTGTAATCCATCCCATTAAATAAATGCACTTATCTTTTAGGCCTCTGGCACTTGAACAGTGTCAAAAAGCTACAGTATTGAAACAAACAGGTGTAACACCATTTTCAGGTGGAATACCACCATGAGGAGTAGCAATTAAGCTGACAGGAGGAAAAAAAGGAGAGAGCAAATATCAAATATCAATATCTCCCTGTGAAAATTAGGAAACTCAGGCACATGGATGTGAGATGGTTGGTCCAAGCCCGACCCAGACAATGGGGACAGAAGGCTGATCATCCTGAGTTCACATTCAATACCTCACCCCCACAAGCCAATTGCAGCACTGAACAACAGCGTGAAGTGGGCTTCCCTTCAGGGAGAAGAAACGGAGTCCTGCCCCAGCCTGTCTGCAGCTCCATGGAAGCTGAGAGCTTTTGCTGAATCCAATCCCAGAAACACCAAAGGGACTTAAAGGAAGTGCTTGCATGTTTTCCTAACACACACTATCTGTAGTGGCCATTCTTTAGGTAAGCTAGATATTGACAGTAAAGTGTAAAGGCATGTCTAGAATCACACCAATCACACCAGATTATTTATTTGAAGCTGATCTAGGAGCAAACTGTTTTAATGGCTACCTACAGTACAAGTGAACTGACTGTGGCTAGGCATGGATAAAATGCATATGGTGACCCATGGGAAGGACAAGGACAAGAAGTTTTTCTTTGGGACCCCAGCTGATCCTTTTGTGGCAGCAAAAAAGGAAAACCAATCCATAAAACATGCCCGCGTCCCCCCAAGAATGGTCCAGGCTATGAATATATTTTGGAAGCTCCTGATACGCTGCATAAAGAAACAATCATTCATGTACACACACATGAAAGGACAGTCCCAGATTTACAGCCACCCACCAAGGTAGAACAGGTGGGTGTAATGTAGTAAAAATGTATTGCAAGGAACTTGTCATGAATTTTAAAAACAAAGACGCCTACAGACATAATAAAATTGATGTGACATTCAGTTAAAGCTAAAGCTTTCACCTATCTTAATAAAATGACAATGCAGGGGAATTCAAGGAAAGGGACCATTCTCATCAGCCCTCACAGAACAAAGTGTTTCACTCAGTTTGTGCAAATAATGTCATTGATCTTATCAATGGCATGGCTTACATCTGTTACATGGGTAGGAAATCAGGACCAAAGACACCCGACAAAATCACCCCAGACAATTGCTGTAGAAAAGAAATGCCTCGACGTCCTGGCAAAGAAAGCCAAGTCCTTTCCTTCCTCTACCACAGGATATTACATCTTCTTTTCCTTGGTTATTTTAAACATTTCAGGGGAGCTAATTCCTACTGTTAGCCAAGAATTGCTTCCTCTTTCCTTGATTGTGTTTTTAGTGGCAGCACATGAATTTCAAAATACTAGAAATCCAAGTCACTTCTCCATAGCTTGGGCACAATAAATTGACAGGTTCCCCTGAGAACCCAAAAAACTAAAGTGGGAAAAGAAAGAAAACCTAGATTTAAATTTTGCAGGCAAGGTATATCCACCTCTATTAAGATGTGGATCAACAAGTTAGCCAGTCTGATAGCAGTTTACCATATCTTTTAACGGGGGGGGGAAAAAACGGTCAGGTGCCATGGGATAGGGAACAGAAAGAGATCGGGATAAAGAATGAAACAAGGATAACCAATTATGATAAACTGGTTTCCTTGGTAACTATATTTGTAACTCTAATTATGTTGCTATTCTTTTAGTAATGAACGGAAAGGTTTGATACAAAGTTATATGATTCAGGCATACAAACCAGCATCTGTTCCATTGGTACAGCTGAATCTGTGCCTTAATGGAAGACGATAAACATCAAAAGATTTGTAAAGCTGCTTTTAAACAGCTTCCAAATGTTTATAAACTTTCTCCTAAGGACAGGTGAGCTCATAGTGGTGAATTTCTATCCCCACATCTGGGCTTGGCTGTACGTAATTACCTCATGATCTTTGTGCCTGGAATAACACTCCAGCTCGAGAGACAGCAGGCACAGGGGCAAAGGAGAGAAAGAGGGAAAAAAAACCGAATGAGAAAGCCTTGGGAATGATATTTACATTGTTGAGCACTTAAGTGCATGTGACCTTTACCAAACGTTGCCATAATTGTACATGGCATCTTGACTGCTTCCAAATATTATATTGGTAAACAGCCCATTCATTTTGAAAATGTACTTGAATTTCCACTACTTTCATCTGAAAATGAGGTCTACTGATACCTCTCGCTGCCATTTTAACCATTTTGAGAAGTTCACTGAAATTCCAGTATAAATTACACCTGTCCTATAAAGGGTCCCCACAAGGAGTCACTTTAAAGAAGTAACTGGAGGCAGCACCTAAATGGAGGGTGTGGGCACCCTGTTGTTATGAATCTGTGATCCCGAGAGCAGGTCAGGTACAGGAACTGGCTGCCTTCCTCCACATGTTCCCAGCTTTTCCCCCAGTGAATTCCAGGGTTGGAGGACAAGCATAGTTGATGCTCAGATAGCACTTGGAAAAAAATAATCCTCCTGATGAGCTACACTCTGAGTTGGGGGCTGCCTGTGTGCCTGAGTGTGTGAAATGCAAGCCTCCCTTGCCTGACTGAGGCAGGCTTTTCAGTTGGTGCTCAGCACTGACTAATGGAAGCACTACAGCTCTAGCATTATAATGCTCACAAATTTTACCCTCTGCTGTCTCTTTAGGCCATTGCCCCAAAGGCTTTCATGTTCCTAAAGCTGTCATTTAAAACATTTGTGAATCAGGATGTGTGGACAATAGAAGAAGCTGGTAGAGCCAGGGAGTGCAGATGTGAAATAATTTAATCAACGGCAATTTTTCCATTTACTTCAATGGGCTTTGGATCACCCGCCTCATGAGTGGAACATGTATTGAGGAGGAAGCAACCCGAGCCAGATAAAGAGCCAAGATACCAAAGTAACAGAGTTCCACCAAACAAGAGAGTCCACAGCAGCTGCAGCTTGAGATGTATGATGTAAACACGGATCTAGACTCAGCTAGCAGACTGGGAAAAGGATTGAAGAGAAAACAGAAAATAAGCAAGGATTTAGCCGTCAAAGAACAGAGCCATATGAGTTACTACTAAGAATTTTTTTGTGGTAGGAAACGTTACATAAAGTACTAGCAATATTCAAAGCGCTTTACAGAATTTATCTGACGAGGAAATGAAGGCAAAAAGAAACAAAGTTAAAACCTCAGAACACAGATTTTTTTGCCAAATCAGAAAAAAAAAAAGCCTGAAGCTTTTTGTTCCCTATATGACATAAGTATCAGGCTATGATACTCATTGTAATAGTTATATCACACTGTGGTGCTGAGATCATTGTGTGCTAGTTGACAATGCTTGCCCTAATTGGTGCCATTAAGTAATAAAATAATAATTGTACCTCAGATCATTGGCACTTCAGAAATGGCCATTTCCAAGCACAAACGATGGTGTGCCCCTGTGCACAGTTCAGTGCTGAAATGGTTAACACCATGTATTATGTGTCAGTAATGAAAACTAGCACTCAAGCAAGGAAATTCAAAGCTAAGGCTGACACATCATCGTTAACGCAGCCCTTTGTGCTTAGCTACCACAGGAGTCTTGGAGCAGCACATGGTGTTGTACCCCACACAATATGTGCTACTACAATACCGCATTCACAACACAATGAATTGAGGTCAAGTGAGTGACCTTAAAAAGAGCTTTCTTTTATTTCTTTAAAGAAACACCCCATGATATGTAGGAGCCCATTAAACAAAGCTGCAAGAAGATACAGTAAACTTTAATTAGCAGTGAAGGCAATAACCTCACTTTATACTTCATAATTTCTCCCACCATGTTTTATTACATGGAACAGTCATTTTAGTACCTTTGTACCTAAGGCAGCATCCATGTGGTGTGGAAAGGCATGTGTTGTTGGATATTTATTGTAATGGGGCTTCATGTGGTTGGAGGTCAAAGTGTAGGACTTTCATTTGTACATCACTGCTCTACTATCTGCTCATGTCTCTGGGTAACCTGATGTTCAAACCTTTTGTAAGGCAATTGCTGAGGAGGTTGTTCTTATTGTTACGAGAACTTGGAGAAAGGATGCTGGGCCCTGGCTTCGGCACAAGCCCACTGTGTGACATAGGGTACTCCGCCAAAATTTTTTCTCACACTGATCTCAGTATCTTCCATTTTTAGGGGACTCAGGTGCAGCTCCTAGGGTCTGGTTTCAGAAAGCCTAGGAATCAGTAGTTCCCATTGGCTTCTCAGGACCATTCAGAACCAAGTCTGGAAAAATCACAAATTCATCTCCTCACAAATTACCTACAATTTTGAAATTTTGCCTTTTACCTCTTTGCCCATAAAACATCCTGCATCAAGTTGGAATTATGTTTTCCTAGCAGCTTGAAGTCTGAAAGGCATACTGTTAAACTTTTCTTTGTCCCTTTTATGTTAACCATTTATCTGATAATGGGGCACAATAACTGAACTACTTGCGGAGATAAGGACACTATCTGCAGTTTACTGGTGGAAAACTCAATGCTTCTGGACCAGACCCACAACAGTGCTTGGAAAGCTACAACCTGCCTGCATGGCAAAGATATAAGCCTCAGAACACCCAGAAGTCTTTTGGCACATCAATCAATTTCATTTTGCCCGGTTTCCACAATTTTGTTTCTATGCATGGCTAGAAAATGCTGTCTTGAAAAGGCTCAGTCACTCAATGGGGATCAACTACTTTTGCCCCAGCAGGCATCCACACACTTCCACCTACTTAAGAAGATCAGCTTGGTCTTAAAGGTACCTTTGGAACATCTGCTGGAAGGGGCTTCCATACAAAACCATCTCCATAGAATTCTCCATTTCCCATACAGGGCTACAGGAGCAAGGCACACCTAGCAGTAATGGCAGCATTGGATTTCTGTTACCTGTTTCAGTCTTTGCCACACAACCTCCCTTTCCTAAATAGGTGTGCTAACTACTGTGCTGGAGTTAGGCTATCCCCATTAATCCTTTTTCTATCCCCATTAATCCTGAATTTTACAACAAGAATTGTTTTAATAAGAGGCATGAAGAGTGTCTTCTCCTCTCATCCTGCCTAAAATTAGCTTGATGTGTAGGATATAATCCTGCCAGAAAAGAGATGAAGGAAATAAGGTAGGAGAAAAGGAAAGTGAACTCAGGTGACAAATAGTGCCAATTAAAGAGTCTGTGCCTCGAGGGCAGCACCTTGCAATGGTCTCTCCCTGGCCAGCCCCTGACCTCCATTTAGATTCTATAACAAATCTGCACACCTATCTTTAGGCTGCCAATCGCGCTGTGGGCACTGCGCCACTGAACAAAGGTGTTGTGACACTTGCTACCACAGCACTCAGTGTTGTATCTGTGCAGTGGGGCCAAAAGACCTTGCCAGAACTAGTACAGAAAATGAAAATGTTCTGGAGGGCTAAAAGATATCAACCCAAATGTCCCAGTGCCATGGCTGAGACTTAAATATTGGATCAAAGCTTTCCTTCTTGGAGCTTATTCATTTTTCTTGTACATACAGTTGCAAACAAAAGTCTGCTAATAAGGGTGGAACAACAATCTTCTCTAACACAATCTTCTCTAACGTGTCTGCTTTTTGATGGACTACTTCCCAGTCCACTCAGTGTTTTATCATTATATAACTAAGTTTTCCTTGGTGTTTTTCACACAACAAAGAAAATAAAACTACTTAAGGACAAGAAGAGTTGGAAACCATAATATCCAAAAGTTGCTGTGAGGCCTAAGAAGCAGGTCTAGGAACTGAACCTGCTGTAATTCACTTTTTTATACAGATTTCAAGTTGACTGTGCCATTTGACAGTCATTTCTGGTTTTAAGAAAAAGATTCAATTTAAACACAAAATGTCAATATTACTTCCTCTTCATACATGTTCCATGTATTCTGAAGTAAAAGGCCTACCCATTTCCTTCTGTCTGTCTAAAAATGTCTGGAAACAGTAACATATGAAGTATCAATGTCAAATAACATACCATAAGGCCTGATTCTCTTTCCCCACCTTTATCCATGCTGTTAAGTACCTTAATCCAGGAGGCTATGACACAAAAAGACTCATTTGCTGAGAGGGACTAAGAACCTAAAAGGTAGACAGGTACATACCACCCTTTATTTGAGTTTGCTCATGCTTTGTCCCTTGTAGGAGAGAAGAACTAGTTCTGTCCAGGTTCACAGCAATCAGGTGTAACTCCTCCTGTGGGTCTGAGACTACATTCACAGCTCCTTAGGACGAGTTTAGAAGACCACGGCCTGCATGAAATAACAGGATATGGATATACTTGTGCACTACATGGTTTCCAAGATCATCTTTCCCAATAGCTTTATCTACGCCAGCTGAAGGCCAGAATTATCAGAGCTCAAGCATGGACACATGTGGTTCTACACAGGAGGACATCAGGAGCTTCAGCCAGCTGGTAGCTGCACACACAAACACACACACAGCCTGAAGAATATCCAGAGATATGAAGCAGGTGGCTGGGAATGGGACACAGAGGTTCCTGGATTTAGAGTCCCTCTGAAGACTGCTCTAAGCAGGGCTGACATCGCTGAATCCACTCACATGTCTGCCCTGGCACAGAAGCTCGAGTGCTACCTTGCAATCGCAGGTATCTGCATGTATTCAAAAGAAAATGCTTAGGACAATATTATGATGTGTAAGGAAAGCAGAAAGGCACTTTTAATAATGTGCTCTCCATCACTCCAGTTGGTGTTACTTAGCCCAAATGCAGTAACATACCACAAACTGTGATAAATCCCCACCAATGCTGCACTGAGAGGAATGTCTCCCAGAGCACTGTAATTACTTCAATGAAAGGCACAGTCAGCATTCTAAAAAGGGAGCCTTGAGGTTTGAGAAGAGAACAAGAAATGTAACCTGTAGATGCTAAGTGTTTACATCTCCTACTTTTCATCTAAACAGTTCATTTGTAGAATTCCTCAAATCTTTCTGCTGCAAGTTGTTCAAGGATTAAAACGAGTAAGGGAGGAGAAAATACAGAAATACATATGATGCTCCTTTGCCTTGTTTTCATTCCTCCTGACAAAATACAGCTGAAACCCTCAGTAATAATAATGGATGAGATAGTAATAGTCTTATTTTCCAGTTCTGTCACTGGTAGGGCTGTGGTGCTGTTTGGGTCCACCTGACAGAAACATTGCAAGTGGCATCTAGAATAAAACTGGAGGATTTATACAATTTCTCTCAACACAGTCCTTCAAGAAATGAGGCATCCTCACCTCCCTCTGACTCAGAAAAGCAACACTCCTGAGCATCTGGAAGGCTACGCCACAACGAGCATGTCAACAGCATGAAGACCTGCCTTAGCAGCAAGAGAGAACAGAGGTGCAGCACGCTCCCAGCAGCATGTCCTCAGTGAATGCTGGGCTGGATGCTCTGATCCAGCACAGGCTTCCCAATTGCCTGGAAAAGCAGCTTTTTTTGAGCACATTACAGCAGCCTACCCACACAGCGACAAACACACTGAAAACTGCCACAATTTTATGACACAGGAAAGGGCAAAATCTGGACAATCCAACAGAGAGACAAGAGGCATGGAAGAAAAGGAGATAATTCAGCAGAATTAACATGAGGTGCATTAGCACTTGCTTCATAGGCAAAAGGGGGAATAGCAATTAATGGTAGTTGTATCTATCTGGTTTATTTTTCCCTCTTTATGAAAGGCACCACAGTGACTCACTGGGTGCCAAGTGAAATTCCCGTTGGGATAAACTTTTTAAAAATGTTGTGTGCCTAAATCTTTATTGCAATCCCAGCAGTCCAAGTACCCAGAGAGCATTGTCATCTTGCTCTGCAAAAGAACATTTGTAGAACTCTGTAAGAGTTCCAGGAACACCAAACAAATTCCACTATAAAGCAATATCATCAGTAACATCCTTTCACACACCACCTTTACTCCTAGAAATTATCAAAATATACTTGTTTAGATTCATCCTTGATGCAACACTACCAAATCTGTCTGCAGCAAATTTATATCAGGTGTGATTTTGGCCCTAGGGCAGCATTCAAGAAAATTTCAGTGCATTGAGGCTTAAATGCACCAAGAGGAGAAACAACCAATCAGCTCCAGAAATTCCAGGGATGCCTTCATCTCTGTGTTTTCCCTGTGTTTTTATAGAATTTTATTACGTATGAGTTACAAATGTGGGAAAACATTAAAGTTGAGCCAACTACAAAATAAGCTAATATCTTGTGTTTTCTAAAAAATGCAAGCCTAATTAGAGTTTAGGTAATTAAAGCTTTCACAGTTATAAAAAATACAATACATTCATTTATGCAAATCTGCCACTGAGTGTGATTTCCGTAAAATACCATGTAATGCGCATAACGTCAGAATTTTGCTTACAATTGAAACGTCTGCAAAGCATGTTCTCTTCCTAAATTTCAGGCACATGCACTGTAATTCTCTTGCATTATGGATTTAAAACTCAGATTGCTTTGTCTTCATTTAAAAATGATTAGCAGTTTACATCGGATTTATGTGCTGGCATAGCCTTTGTATCATTGAACAACTACAAGCTGATTTACAAAAGCCCAGATACACTATGTGTGCGTCTATGTAACTACAAAGTAATATGTGATGGCAGGCATAACCAGCAGACATAATTTATAATTAAGTGATTAGCAATATAAGCCACTGTTATTAATTAATGTGTAATGATGACATTGTGCTTGGGGCTGTATAAACTACAAGCGTAAGGCAATCTCTGCCTTGGAGTGGCAAGAGGCTAAAATGACAGGCAACGTCTCCCAGTCCCATAGCTTCTGGAGAGCTGGGAGAAGGAAAAACCCAGCAGAAGTCCTGCAGCCAGCCAGTGGTGGCACAGCCAGACAGAGGCCACTGCAGGCTGCCACAGCCACCAACACCTCTGGAATTATAGCAGTGGCAAAAGCTGAGAGTCCTTTTCTCTCGTCTGAAAGAAACCAAGAGCAACACCAAATGCATAAAGGCTCTCCAGCCTCTATAACTCTGAGGAAAGAATGTAGCAAAAATACAGAGGAAGGCAGACCTAGTGTCTTTGCCTCTTGCTTGCTGGGGAGCAAGTGGGGAGAAGTCTCTTTGGGAGCTGCACTGATGACTTTTTTCTCCACTCTGTCACTCCACAAAGTGGAGATTAGCTCTTGAAAGCAAAAACCTGACTATGCTTCCCAAAAGACCAAGAAAGATTCAGAGCATATGAGGTCCCCCAACACCATGACAGCTAGATCTCATGAAACAGCACCTAATGCACATTTGCACAGAAAAATAGAAGTGAGGAAGGTGGTTCAGAAACGCTGTCTGAAAAGTGAGATGCCACAACCAGAGAAGTTAATCAGGATATGTAGGAGAACAAGAACAGTCACTAAATGTATGAGGGAAACATGACTTTCCAGTTAGAGTACATATTTGGGTTTGATACTTTTTTTCCAATTTAGATTGAGATTTTAACAGAAGCAGCACATAAGAGAGCTCTTTCTAGTTCACAGCACTCACAATATTGCTCTGGAAGTAGTCACATTTCCTTGAATTCAGAAGGCCAAAAGATATGAAACTCCTTACCACAAAATCTGTAGAGCTCCAACAATGGTAAACACCCAAGAAGGAGCAAATATCCCTTTCCATATAAAGAAGGGTGGAGTGAGTTTTTAATACCTGCCCTATGAATTAGCCAGGTGAAGTTTGCGGTAACTAAAATTGGGGTTAACATTTTTGGGGGGTAATTAGACTTTGAAAAACAGGTCTAATAGATACTGTCATTAGTTTTGAAAATCCTCTGCTTCTTTCATGCTCAGCAATCTAAATGGGAAAAAATCCAACCTGGAAGTGTCCTTCATCATTATTTACATAGAGCCTTACCTGCTCTTTTGTTGATAAATCGAAAAGCTGTATTTGCAGCAAAATAATGATAATATACAGCTGCATGGGCAGATTACAAAAAGCCAAGCAACCAGACAATTATTTACTGTGCCACTATAAGACAGGCACTAACTTTCTTTACATCAACAAGTTTTAAAACTGTCACGCAGCTTTTAATTGCCATTAATAAGGTAGAGATAAAGCCCTCTGGGTCTTAATCCCATCATCATGGTGTTGCAAGTTAATGATATGTTAGCCAGTGCTTTGTATCACCAGCTTACAGAAGGGTCAGGGGGAACATTTCATCCTAGGCCATCAAGACTGTATTCCATGGGTAACCTCTAACCTGTTGGGGCTGTCAATCAATGAGCACTATGCATGAACACTATGCTCCTGGTAAATCTCCTTTCACACCTAAGGGTTTTGCCAGCCATCATCCATTATTAACAGTTCTTTCAGTTGCTACACCTAGACTGAGTTGCCAAATCTTTTCAGGATAGCGGAGGGTGACTGGCTATTGATCTTATCTCAGAGAATTGGGGATCTACTCATGGGCTTGGCTAGCTGATGGCACTGTGAAAGGTAGAAGATTGTTTGGCTTGCTTTGAAGGACCTCAGAAGATTACAAGAATACAAGAACCATAAGAAACCTGTAAAATATTAAAGGGGCTATCAAGGAAAGAGCTTCAGATGAATTTAGCTAAGAGATGAACTGGGATCATAAAAGTCAGGTCATGGAAAGTAGCTGGGCCCCAGTAATGAGCAGGACCCCTAAAAGGTATTATCACACAGATAATAGAGATCTGCATCCAACCTACCACAAGATTCATTGGCACTTTGATCGGATCTATGTCTCCTGTATAGATAAGGGCAAACAAAGAATCCAAAGGAAAGGCCATTTTCCCTAGTTTGCTATTGAAGTCTTTTTACAGAAAAAAAATACTCTGGAGACCAGAGGCTCTGTTGAATAGTTTTACATAGGAAATAGGACTGGAAGAGTCCTCCCAGGTCATCCCCTGCTACATCTGACACATCATATCTCATTGATATCACAACATCATAATCTCATTGATAAATTTCTCAAGTTTTTTCTTGAAACCAGGTAGTTTTCTTGCCCCTGTGACTCCTATTGGAAAGCTGCTCCAAAACTTCACATTATTAAAACCTTCATCCCTTTCCCAAAGAACATTTGTTCAGTTGGCTCCTATCAATTGTTCCTATGGCATTCAATACACCCCTAATTTAACCAGTTCTCTCTCACCACTTACCCTGATACTATATTTATAGGGAGAAATATACCTCTACTCAGTTTTCGTTTTGCTAAGCTAAAGACACAGTCCTTTATTCCCCATTTCCTATCTCAATTTAATTCCCCTTCTTCTGGATTCTGTCTTTTTTTGGATGTCCCCAGAGCCTTGTACAAAAGTAGTCAGGAATCCCACAGGTTTCCTGGATGTGCTTCCCCTGATGCAACATCCAGGAGAACATCGCAGGGAATACTTCCCTTCTCTGCTGTTGTAGAGCCCCAGCATCTGTCAATCATTGTGAGATTCAGCAAAACACTTCTCTCTTACTTCCAGCTGATGAGCCTCCTGCTCAGAGCAAAAAAACATCTGCATGACCTTGTGGTTTATTAGTACTTCATTTTATCCGTTTTCCATTTCTCCTGTTGTCAGGGTCAGTCTTTCTCTGAACTGTCAAGGCCTCTCAGCTTTCTGTCTCCTTATAGACTTTGTATTTGCACAGGTTTTTTGCTGTGGCTACAGACAAAAATGTTCAGATAGGTCAAAAGAGTGATCATTAATAAACTTGGCTAGTTAGTGTTCTTGTCCCTTGGCGGTTCTTTTAGCTCAGTTTTCAGCAATCTTTCCTCAGCCATTTCTTTACATTTATTGTGCCATATCTTCTCCAGCCCAAATTGTTTTCTTTCACATACCACTGTATGTATTTTACAGAAACTGTGATGAACTAGAGTGACTATATTTCTCTGGGTCACAAACTCATGGAAATCTATCATAGCAATGTAGCACAATTTATCTTTGGTAGGTATCTACTGCTGTAGCATTTGTTAATTAATCTTTCTTCCAACAGATCTACACAAAGTTCTGTGTCCATGTATTATAACACCAACAAAGGTCAGCTGCCCCTAATCTCATTCTGCTAGAAATGAGGAGCTTAAAAACTTAGTAACATTACTTCAGTGCAAAAAAAATGGTATAAGAACTGATCTGCTTTGGAACATGAGCCATTTTGTAAGTCCATAAGATCATTTCTAGAGATTGAAATGATTTGCCATCTCAAAATTATGACACTATTTATCTAGAATCAAAATAATTTGAAAGGTCCCACCAGCCTTTGACATGTTTTGAAGTTTATGGCAGGAAGTACCATTGGTCACTGTTGTTAAGCTAAGAAAACATGGTTCAGTTGCATACAGCTACTTGCCCTGGAGTTTGCAGTGAGAGTATAGCAAAATTTACTGTGTTGCCCTAAATAATCTTTAACTTTGCCTCAGCAAATCCCAGGTGTCAGCCCCTCTCTAGTTATGACCTTGCATTCTGCAGGACAGTAACCTCAAAATTACAAACATGCACCGAGCCCATGCTGCTATGGGCCTTTTCACTCAGCTACTCATGTTGACAGAAGCATAATAATATGGACAACTGGCTGAAAATTACATTCCTTTGTGAACTCCACTGTCTCATCAGGTCAATTTAATTATTCAGATAAGATTAACAAAGAGAGGAAAGAGTCCCATCACTGGATCCCAAACCATGTACCAACCACATCCTTCTGTCAGGAGAGAGGATGACTGACTAAAACAGAGCAGAGAGGCTTACAGAGGGACTCTGGATGTTGTTCATGACATTGGGTAAGTCACTTGAGCTTTTTGTGCCTCAGTTTCCCCACCTGTAAAATCTCCATCACGATAGTACACGTAATCACAGACTCATTCTGAAACCCTTTTAGATCCTTAGATGAGAGTTGCTAGAAACTATCATTGATTCAGTAAGCATGTTAAAAAACAACAATTCTGATTTTAAGCTGAGTCAATAAGGCTGCCCCTCATATAAAGCTCTCAGCATAGAGAGCCGGAGTTACAGTCTTGTTGAGGTAGCTTGGAAAAAAAATAGTAATGTACACAGCATAGTAAATGTTGACACACTTGTGACTGGAAGCCAGTAGATTTAGGTGAACATGAAGGTGACAGCAGACAGACATCCCAAACCCTGACAGAACTAAATGGTAGGAAATGTTTTAGTAAAGATCTTGGCATTTGCCTACAGGCCAAACACTATGAAGTGCAGGGCACAGCTTCTATGACAGCCATTCTCCTAACCCTCAGTACTGATTCACTCAAAGGTGCCAAAACAGTCTAAAACATTATTCTTACAGCTATAAAATTTCTTTAGTAAACTTCTCAGACCTGGGCTTGTATGAAATCTGAGAGCAGCCATCAAAAACTCGGCACGTAACCTTCAGACCTGTGTAGTATGCTTGATCGTCTTCCTGCTAGGTGTGCATAACTCCTGTTGTCCAGCCTTCTCTAAAGAAAGAGGGCAAGAGGAAAGTTCATTGTTTCCTCAACAATTTGCAAGAATATCTGAATTAAAAATTGAAGTTTTGTCATTTGCGTGGCAAAGAGAACAGGGAAAGAGAGGAAGTATTGTTAGGTATTGGTAATGTAAAAACATAAGTATGCTGTTATTTATGTAATTAGTTATTGCTTTCATTATGGGTGCAGTCTTAATGGTTATAGTATTTATGTATAATTACCTTAATATTCACTGAAATTTCCAAGTAGCTCCCTAATTAACTGTCTCAAATATATAATTACATTGCATCTTTACGCAAGACTTGCCTAATTAATGTAGTTACACCACTTCTTTGTGAATGTGCATTATTAAATGCTCTTCGCATCATTCTTCTGACTTCTTGTAATTCACTCTTTACAAAAATTAAGACCCTGAATTAGAAACCTTCATGAGCAACCAGCTCCAAAAGCAAGCACCAGATGATCTTTCCTTAACAAAAAACAAATCTTACTAAGCCTCATTACCACTCCCTTTAACAAAAGCTTTCCATCTGGATCTGAAAGAAATCCCAGGTACCATTGTCTTTTAAGAGGACATAGAAAACATGTTATACATACATTTAAAGAGAAGAAGACTTTGCTGCCATCAAGGGTCCAAACTCCTGGACTTCCTAACTCATCCAACAAACCCATCTGGCAAAGGAATCAGGTGACGGTTTGATAGCACCCTGTCGTGTCAATCACTTGACAGTGTCGGGTGGTGTTTTCAAGACACAAAAAAATTAACAAGGGGTTTTGGAAGACTGTCATTATCCTCCAAAACCACGTGTGACATGGTTTAAATGAAGAGCTTTGAAATCCTTTTTGCCAAGTGTTCCATCTCTGTGTTTGGCACACTGCAAGCCACTCTGAAGTGCTTTGCATGTCACAAGTTACCAGTGTCTCACACTTTGGGGGCTCTTCTCTAGCATTCAGCTCCCAGCTCCATGGACAAAGGACTGAATGCCACCATCGACCAACACATGTGAAGGGAAAGTTTCTGCTGTGAAGAATTTAGTTGCACTTATAATCTGAATTCCTCTGATCCTCGGCATCTGGGCAGCTCAGCTAGTGACCAGAGAAGAAGAAGATTAGGAAGAAATTCTGGAACCTTTTCTTGGGGCAAAGTTTTTCCCAGGGGTCTTTTATGCCCATATTCTGTTGAGGACATTACCAGGCTACTGAAGAGGCAGAGAGATTAGGCCAGACACAGTTTCTCTAACCAGGAGTAGAGGCACTGGGAAGCAGCAGAGCTGTGGGTCAAACTTTGGATACACTGCATGCAGAGAATCTATCTGGCCATAAGGACAAGACAAGCTTTACAATGCACTCCAGTAGCAGTGGACTCAACCTTGTTCAGCTTGCTCAAAGGCAGCACATTTTTCACACCCTGTGTCTTTTGAAAAACAATAGGATATTCACCACAGACATTTTCCAACCATGTATGTACTGGTTAAACTGTTACTTCAACAGTTGGGATTTGGACAAAATCTTGCCAAGTGTACTTGTAGATTCCACAAGTGCTTCAGCTAGGGACATCCACTTGTAAAGCAAGTGAAGTGGGGGAAGAAACATGCTTCAAGGACATTTACTCAGAAAATGTTCACTTGCAGAACTTAGGGGAAGGCTGACAGAATTATGACAAAGATAGTTGCTGTCAGTTCCAAATAACCTCATTTTTACATTCGTTATCCCTTTCCAATGTGAAATTTGACTTGACACATATTCATGGCAACTAAATCTCAGAGGTAAATTGGCAAAACCTCTCGAGCTGAGGACCCAGGCTTATATGTATTTACCTTTGCAAAGTTTTCAGCAATGAGCTGTCAAATACAAGCATCACAGGTATGTAAAACTAAGCAGCTCATCCCATTTCAGCTCCAGGTGCAGCCACTACATACTAGCACAAGGATATACCACGTATAAACTATGCCATACAGGAAGAGAACCTGACCCTGATAAGTCTGCTTGGATATAGACACAATTACTTTGGTAAGCAAAGAGTTGGCATGGCTCAGCTTTACAAGGCTGGCTGATATTTTCAAGAGCAGAAATACGTAGTTAGTCATCTTAATAGATAACCTGACTTTCAGAAGTTAGAATAAGAGCTGCTGTGAGCATCTTCAAATATCCTGCCCTACGCCTGTGTATTTTGGCTATTTAATAAGTAAATCATGTTTTTTCCATAGAAGTCCATAGTCCTAAACTACGTATATCAAACAAACCTGTGCTTAAACAGGTTCAAGCACTGAACAAATATTAAATCCATCATTGCTAGCAAATCGTTGCCATTTTGAAAGAGCCTCTTGCTTTTCTAAATAGCAGATGCCAACTCATACCCTGAATGGATACAATAATTAAGCCCTTTGTATAGCAGTATTTTAGATAGATATTTAACGTATCAGTTGAACATGTTTCAGCCAGTGTGTGACACGCGCATGGAAAATACACTACCATTCCAATGTGGGGTTTTTCCACTTGCCTTTTTTTTTTCAGTTCTGTAGTACGCAAAGAGTTACTGAAATAGCCAGCCATACAACATCTGGGAGAAAAAAACACACACAGGAAAATGCAGCAGAAGGGGAAGATTCGTGAAAACAGGAAACATTAAGAGGAGAGTGAAAATATGTCAAAACAAAGGAGGCAATAGACTGTCAGAACGAATGAGTTCACCGATCGGCAGAAGTTCCTCAAGAGCCTTCAGAGACCAGCCAGGTGACGTCTGCCACTCCTGACACAACAAGACAGCAACCTTTTTAACCTCCATTTTGCACACATATGAAGGATGGTGGTCTGCCCATGGACATGCTTGTTCCACACAGAAAGGTACATTTTCTAAGCCTGTGCCTTACTCTGAAAGGAAACGGCAGCATTTAAAGAATACTGCTAACAGCAATTGCAGATGGCCACAGGTGCCCAGCATCGGTGTTAAGACCTAGTTAAAGCACCATTTACAACATGCACTTTGCAGAGGCCTCTTGCTTCTGACTGTGTCCATACCCTTTTCACCAATGTTGGCACAAATAGCCTTTTACTTGCCCAAAGCTTTGCCAGTGCTTCTGTCCTTCCAGGCACACAGGAGTATTCATTTGCATCCTTCATCTTCCCTCGTGTTTCCATTCAGAACAGTTAGTCACTCACTCAGATGCTATCAATAATATTCTGTGCATCAGGATAGTTTCACAACAGAATAAAAAGTGGTAAATACCCAAAGTGAGCAGCCCTTACTCAGACTGAGCACTGATCACCCAAGCTCAGGCAATGTTTCATTGACAAATACAAGTGTAGAAATCAGGACAGGGTGCAACATGAGGAGCTGTGAAAGCAAAGACCATTCTGCAAGAGATTACACAGACTTTAAAGCCTGTCAAAGCAAATCTCCCCCCGCCTTTCTGAGGGGACCCTCAGATAGAGGGAGCCTTTGTAAGACATCATCAGCTCTTGAATCTCTATAACTTTAGACAGAAAAGCAGCCAGGTATCATCTGTACAAAGACAAGTTCCTTGTGTGGATTTTCTTAGTCTTCTTATCACAAAACTATCTAGGAGGATTTCGACTGAGGAGATGAGGTATCTCGATGCTTTGTAACAAACCAATTCCCAGCCTGTAAGAAATGAAGGATGTGAAGGCAATTTAAAAAACAACAAAAAAAAAGCCAAAAAAAACCCACAAAAGCCCAGTTCAGTGTAGCCTCATCCACTGGCTTTCTTTATCACTTGCAACAGATACGTGGGTTCTACCCATTTCACAGTGAATATTTCCCTCACACACAAAGGCCATTTAGATGTGTAACTCCTGTTGACTTTAAAAAGACAGTAAGCACTTAAATGCATTTGTGCCTTCAAAAATCTCCCCCTAGTGACACAGTAGTAAAATTAAGCCTCCAAGACTTGCAGCAAAATGTGTTCACTGGTGTCCTGTGAAACATCCCAAATAAAAACCACACTAGCTCATGGGAATGAAAGCAGTGCATGGAGGAAGGCATTACTTTTGCTTTTCCAGCATAACTAGTCCTCTGTCTTCGCTGACAGGAAGGGGAAATGATCCTGGTACAGGATTTGCCCTGCCCAGGGCAAGGGGAGCCATCAGTTGGGCCCCACTTCTCCCCGGGGGCATGATGTTCCTTCGCCTCTGGCACAGGGCAGGAGTGGGGAAACCTTGGGACCACAGCCACAGTGGGCCATGGGCACTATGGAGGGGCTGAGGGGAGGACAAGGAGGACAAGATGGACACCAGCAGCTATGCAACAGGGCTTCTGGCCTAAAAATTCCATCAGCTGCAGTCCCGAAAGTTGCCAGCTGAAGGGCACAGCATCTCCATGAACCTGTATCAACACATGGCCTCTAAAAAGACTACAGGAGATAGGTTCCTTGGGGTAGCTACCCCCCAGGGGCAATGCGAACAGTTGTTAGATGCCAGCCTTGGCAAGAGGTGCGTCTCCAGTTTGTCTCCTCGGAAATTGTGAGCTTGAGCTCTCCCTCCAGCATTGCAACTGCACTGCCATTCCCATGGGTGTTTCATTTTACTTTGAAAAATGCTAAAGACTTTTACAGTCTCCAATTTTGGTTTCAAAGGTAGCCAAAAATCCTGTGTTCTGAAAACAAGACCTAGACATGACTGCAGAGTAAAGTATCATTCCTGGGCATATGTCATGCTGCAGCAGATGTAGGGCCAAAAGATAAATGACTCCAGACCCTGAAAGTTCATTGTAATCCAGGACCATGTCGTGTTACATAAAGACCAGCCCCTCTCTGATCACAGATCCCCACAATAACTGGGCAAACAAGGGATACCCCAACTCCCCCAGATGAAAGACCTCTAGCAGCTGCCAAGGCTACCCTCTAAATGCAGAGAGCAGCACACACCTCAGACCCAGCCATCAGAAGGACGTGTGACCCCGCTGCAGCCCCTGCGAGTGAGCAGCACTGCGGCGCAGCTCTGTGCTCAGCAGGACACCGGGAAGTGAATCCCCAACCACACATCTCATTTTTACAAAGTTAATGCTAACCATTACCTGAAAGGCAACTCTTCCACAAAGTGTTGATCATTCTCAACAACAATGAAATCAGGAAACATAGAGGGGGTTAGGGAGAAAGAAAAAAGGAAAAAAAGCCTCTTAATTACATACAGTGCTGCATGACTTCACAGAGCAAAGCTTTTCTTTAAGATCTTAAGACCACCCACAAGCATAACACATGGCCTGGAACCTGAAGAGAATATCTGAACAGGGGTCTCAGCATAAGGATGGGAGGGGGGCAGTTTTGCTTGGGCATATGCAAATGTCTGCTTCTATGGGATCAAATAAAAATTAACTATTTGTTGTGTCTGCTTATCATTTGTCAGACCTGGGGGCTGCTTGGTAAAATGGGGAGAGATGAACCTTTAAAACCTGTGACACAGGAGGATTATTTCTCTGTGCAAGGCTTTAGTCACGGGTTTTGGTGTTTTATGTATGGATGTTGTGCGGGAACAGGACAACAAGGGCTTTGTTCAACTTGATCATCTCATCAAACAAGGCTAAAAGAATAAAAGTTGGGATGCAAGACTAAATGGATATGATCTGAATGCATATTTGTGTTACATCTAATACAACTAGCATCATAGATGAACAAGATCAAATAAATGGTAAAACCTGACAAAGAGAAGAATAGATGGTGTGTGGAGCCATCTGTTTTGGAGGACACCCAAATCTGTCTGAATCAGGAAGGCCAAACTACCAGCTATTCTAAGATCCTCCATTCCAAGAGTGGCCTAATACGCAACTACACAATCAGCTTCTCTCACCATCACTTTGGCTGCAACTTTTTTGTGCAATTAAGTAATTTATTCCTTTCTTCATCCTCCTGATTCTAATGAATCCAAGCCACAAACAAGCCCCAGTTGCTCCTATTCAAGGAGTCTGATTGCATCTGGCAGTAATTGCTGAAAATCCTGAAGAGGAAACAGGGAAGGAAAGCATATTGTTTGTGGGGGTAATAGGTGAAGACCTGCCTCTCTTGACCTATAATACATTAGTGTCAGTGAACATTTGGCAGCCTTCAGATGATTAGCAATGAAGATGAATCAAGCAAAAAAAGAGGTAGAAATCTGCCTCATCTGAATCGCCAGAACTGCATAAATTTGCATGTTGATTAGCTGTTCTTTTGTCTGTGTTCCTAATTATTATGACACATTATGTCTTCATCATGCAAGATTCTGATCTGTCTTGTTCAAAATGCATGTAGAAAAAAGTGCTGTTTATTGATTCAACATGTAACTTTAATTTTTATGTTTGCTTTAATTAAATGCATATTTGATTGCCTTTGACTGGTGTCTCCGATTTTTTTAACTCTTATTTACTTCATCCTGTTGACAAACAAACAGGTAACCTTTCTTTATTCTCAGATCACTTGCTGATTGAAAACCTCCCCGCCCCCACCCTTGTCTTCACTCACAACAACCTTTGCTTCCTTGTTAGAGCAAAGATTACCAAAAAAACTCCTTAGGTGGTGAAGTGTGATATCTACAGCTCTGAGCAGGATTGCAAGGACCTTAAAAGTGTTGACAATAGGAAAGAAGGTCACATTCTGCAGGGTCAAGGTAATTTTCTTATACCACAGACTCATTAGCAACAAGCCCAGGGAAGTACCTCAGTCTGAGACTTTCTGATTCCCAGGATTAGTTACAACAGGACAGGTCCTGCACACACATTTTTCCATTGGCTTTCATGGTAGAAAGCTTAAACTCCAAAGTTCCTGACCCCAGAAAAAACGAAGTCCCCACCATTCCATTGACTCTCCTACCTGATTCCAATAATCAGGACGTTTTATCTCTTTCTGGGAACTGGGAAATTTGAAATTGACATTTCTTCCTTCAAGCTTTGTACAAGCGGTTATAACCAGCTAAATAAAATCAAAAGATAATATGTAATCATTAGTTGCTTTGACCCAAAACAAGTTTCCAGAAGTTTTTCTCTGTTGGAAAAAAAAGCATCCGCAAAAAAAAAAAATTGGCAAATTATACGATTCCAGCAAAAAAATTTATTCACTCCAAAAAAAATAGTCTCGCTTATATTTTATCTCTTCTATTTTACTTTTTTTAAATAAACTGGATGTAATTTTGAAAATTAAATAACACTTGTAGCTGTGAAATCGAAGTATTTCATTGTAGAACATGTTGGAATGTTTAGAAACACTGAAATGAAACAGGTTTTTTGGGCTTTTTTTTTTTTTTTTTACTTTTTTCCCCAAATTGAAACAATTCCCTACAAGCAGCAAAAATTCATTACTCTCTTTGTTTGACAGAAAACTGCATGTTTTAACCAAGAAGTCAGTTTCAGATTAAATATTTGACCCTCTCCTCTGCCAGCTAATATTAGTTTACCTTCATTACATGTGTGCTTATTGTGAGCTCTGACCTGTTTGTAATGGGGCAAACAATACTTTACTGGAATTTTTGTTTGTTAAATAAAAATAAACATAGTATTGTAATTTAGAAAACTAAATTATTCACAGATCTTTTCAAATAATTCTTCAGATTCTGGGTCAAATATGAGGATCATCGACATTGACTGACTTCCTCTAAACATAAACCTTAAGTAATTTTTTTTTTTAAAGTTTCAAAAATCTACCTCTTGGAGAAAAATAGTGAACAACCTATTACATTTTCTCTAATGGCAATAGGAAAATGCCAGTCAGTGTACAGATATTAATCAAAGCTGTGCTGATAAAGATGCCTGAAGGTGAAAAAACCCTGTATATTCAAGCAATTGATTTAGCTGTTATTTTTTACCATCATACCCTTGCCAAACCAAATGAGATTTGAAACAACAGTGCCTGCCGTTTTTCACTGTTAATGGCACAGGATTGGCTGCAAGTGTAATCAGTTGCTTGGTACCCACTAATCATCTTGAAACACAGGTAAATGTAAATCTGCATTTGTAAGAATATAAACATGTAATTAACATGTAGCTGCAGAAAAACTACTCAGACATAAAGACTTAAAGGTTTTGACATTGATCCATAAGTTAGGAAGGAAAAAGTTGTTGCATATTCATGTTTCTTTTTGTTCAGTGCCAAGTACATTTGGTCCCAACCTGATGGTACATAGTAACCACCCCCATGGACCTCCATTTACAGTACTGACAGCCAGAAGGAACCAAGGAGCCAAAGGAAATCTTACACATAGACACAAATAATCACAGGGAGCTCAAATGAGACAGCTAATAGACTTCCTCTTTTCTGTAATTCTCTTCCTGAGGCACTTCAGCGCACACTGATCTGCACAGACGCGCGACAGCTCTGGGCTCACCCAGCCTCCACAGCAACCAAGCAGAGCCGGAACAGTTCAGTGTGCTGCAAGCTGGGGCAAAGTGCAGTGGGCAAGTGGGCATTCTTTTACATAGGGCCAAAGTTACCTTCATTTTAAAATCCTAGAAAGTGCTCTCACCCCTTTGAGGAACAAGGGTTTACCAGTGTGTTGACAGGACAGGGCTTTTGGCTGCAGTGACTGCACCTCACAAATCATTCTTGTCCTAGATTTAACCCAGCGATGTTGCCTGACTTCCTCATGCTGCCATCTGCCCAAGATTGTTCCAGAGCCCAACCCGGAAGGTCAAAGTCTTGAAAGAGGGAAGATGGGGAACACCAACTGGGGAATTACCAATGTGTTGGGAATTGTCTGCCACCTAGCCTTGAGGAAATCTACCCTGTGGGCACGAGTTCTTCCTAACCAACATCCAAGAGGGTTCCCAATTACCAGGAAAGTTCCTATGGCTTCTAGCCAAAGGGCAGCTTGAACTAAACCTGCTAAAGGTGAATCTTTTAGATCTGTCACAGTCTGGATTCAAGCCAGGATATGGAACTGGAGCTGTTCAAGTGGCATTGATGGATGACGCCCTACTGTCAGTGGAGAGAAGGCAGGCATCCATCCTCATCCTCCCTGACTTCAGCAGTAACCATGAGATATTGCTGTCTTGCCTGATGGGTGGCAGAAGTCCAGGGTAATGTACTAAAATTATTTTGGATCATTCCTGCTGGTAAACATCTCCTGACTTGTGAAGAAATGTTATCTCCCGCACTACACTCCCCTCTGCTGTGGACTCCTGATCTGTATTCTTTGTGGTGCCTCCCTATTTCTACATGAAGCTGCTGAGTGATGTGGCATGGACTGAACTTCAGAAATGGGCAGGTGAAATACAGCTACACCTAAATTTCTTTGTGTATATACACACTGCTACCACCAACACGGTGGTGAAAGAAAAGCAGCTGGTTAAATCCAAGCAAAACAGAGATAAGACTGATGGGACACAGGAAAGCATCTCGAAGAGCTTGTCACTTGAGTGCACTATGCCTGGCTGGATGGTGTATTTCCACAAGTGGTGTGTTGGTTTCATAATTTAGGTGTGCTCTTGGATTTGCTACTGATGCTAAGTTTTCCCAAGGCAACATCTGCAAGAAACACTTCTTTTCCATTGGTTAGGAGGCTCTGTGCCACCCTGGCAGGTGATGACCTTGTCTCTGTTATTCATGGCTATGTCACTTCTCAGCTGGACTATAGTCATTTGAAATATGCAAACACACAACATTCACGCTTAGAAAACTTCATTTACTGCTGCAATGCATCTCTTCAGTGACAAAGGCATATCAGACCTGGCATTGGGCCTGGCACCAGCTTCCTGTGGAATTCCTAATTGAGTTCATGGTCTTCGTTCTTATCATCCTCATCACATCCAACACCATATGAAGCTGCAGCAAAGGAAACATTTGAACGATTCACTCCACCAGCCCTATGAGCTCTATGCAGAAAGAATCACACACATCTGTCCAGAGCTTCCGCTTGTAGATTGAACACCTTCAGAGAATGCAAACCTTCACCAGACTTCCCCTCCATCATATGGCATATTTGATATTTGACTTGTATAAATAATAACATCAGAAACACAGAAACAAGATGCCCTGTTACATCCATTTCTCCCTTGGCAGGAAGGTGGGAGAGGGAATTAATGAGCGACTGATGAACGGGTACACAGCTCACTGTATGGTGCAGGCAGCTGGCTGTTATGGGCCATGACCCATAAGAGCTCATTCCCCACCAGTACTACTGACCTCAGCCACCAACAAGACTTTCCTAGGCCTCTCTCCCTGTAAAAGTCTCCTTGTTGTGCTGCGTGATTCCACCAGAAAAACTTTTTCCACAATGCCTGTTCCCCATGAGAGACTCTCTCTTTGCAGGTAGCACCAGTCCCACCAACCAAGCCAAAGATGGCTGGACATGGTACAGCTGGCTTGGCATGACCCTGGCACCAGCTGTGCTATCCCTCACAGGGAAAGGTGGCCACTCAGAAGGAACAAGCGTGCAGGGCACACACTCAGGTCAGGAGACCACGTCAGACCTATAATGTCTGGGAGTTAGCCTAGATCTGACTGGAAAGAAATCATATCTGTCTCACTCACAGTGCATTCACCACTTCTATTTTTATTGTAAATATTGTTCCATTTCAAATAAGGAGTTTGCATTAATTCTATACCTTGCCAGGTCCTTAGGATGGATATCGTAATTGTTTAAACTGAGAGTTTATACATTCTTCTCAGCATATTAAACATGGTTTTAAAGGATGTTGGCAGGTCATTTGGCCTTTAAAATCATGTGTTCTTCTCTGAAGTATGAACTTTAATCCAAATAAGGCTTTTTTAAATTGATTTTTCAAGTGCTGCAGTATTTTTAAAGCATTATTGTAAATCCCATCCTCAAATACTGAGCTATCTCTGAGTCCTGAAATCTGAAAAAATCTCAGCAGACAATGGTAAGGTGGCAGTCGTGCTACCAGGAAGTACATGGAAATTATTTACAGTACGAAAACTTGTAAATATAATGAAGAATGAATCCCTGCATAAGGGACGAAAGCACTTTGCTTAAAAGCACTTTTCTCTGAAATTCACACTGACTAAATTATTGTGGCAACAGTCTCTTGTTCTTCCCCACAGGCTTCTTCCTCACAGCTAATTCACAAGTCACTCATAATGTGGTTCTTCCTAAATATGTTTATATCTGGGAAACCGAGCGTTGTATTGCACCTCCTTTTTTTTTGCTGTCAATACTCTTTACCTTCAAGAAAGAGGGACACTTGTTCCATACTCAGATTTCTACCAATGTAATGTTCAGTTAGACATATTCATTTTGCCAGTGTATTCAAACTAGTACGACTCCTACTGTACACCAGAATAGTTTTACAGTACAAAACTACTTGTCTTGTAAGTAAGAAATCACTACCATAAAACATCTTTCTATCAACTAAACGGCACTCACACAATGGAGGTTGTGTTAATTTAACCAGGTTAACATGACCTAAGACAGATTATACAAAGCCTGCTTAAAGTGACTGCAGCTACCTGCTTGTGGTCTTCCTTGGGAAGAAGGATCACCAAAGTTCATGTCAACTGGAGCATTTTTAACTACTTTTGTTCATGTGGCTTGCTAAAATTTCAAAATCAAATGAGAGGGGGGAAAAAAAAGACAGATCAAAGGACCTTTCCTCTCAAAGATAAAGAGACCTGTGCTGAACCTTTGGAAAACAGGAGTTGGCCAGAAATTTGGCAGATGTGGTCTACCCACTCAGCAGAAGAAAGCTCAGGATCTGAGGAAATGGCGCTTCCTGACCTTCCCAGATCCCTGCGTAAGGGCCTTACCCGGTTTTATCCAGCGCTGTGCTGTCAGAATCCTGCCACCTCCTGCTCCCCTCTTTTCCCAAAACCTGGAATAGATCGAAGGGCACACAGTTGTTTCATTTTCCCTACAATTTTTTTTTTTTCCTGAGGAGAGATCTCCAAAAACCCCTGGCATAGTCCATGCGCTACCACTCCCGGCCCTGAGGCAACTGGAGGGGCCCTCATCCCCACCAGGGGCAATGGCCCTGCTGGGGTGGGGGCAAGTCAGCAGGTTAACCCAACCCCACCCTCCTTTTCTGAAGTTTTGGAAGGAAAGGGAAAAACACGAGCCTGAATCTCCTCAGGAGCTGATGAACACAATTCCCACAGGGAGCTGTGTGGGTGTTGGCTCGAGCGGCAGTTAAACGTTCTGAGGGACAGAGTTACAGACAGAACTATACACCAATAAGTGGTTGGCCAATTCCTTGAAAGTGAGGATTTGGGGGGCACTTCAGCTTTTCTGCTCTCATGGGTCCTGGGCAGCCCTGAAGAGAGGTCACCTCAGTGACCCACAGCCGTGTCCCCAGGCAGGAGGGAGACACAGTGACATGGCTCCTGCCATCAGCAGCAGAGAGAGAAACATTGCTTTGGGGTGCGGATTATTGTTCCTCATATTCCTTTGTTTGCCATTGTAATCTCAGCAGTCATTCTCCTTGATAAACAAACAAGTGAAAAGATGCAATGAGGTGTAAGAATAGATTTGCACAGGGCAGACAACTGAACATTTAATTTATTTACCTCTCCTAACAGATACCTGGGGTGACATTTATTAATAAACGGCATTATCAGGTGTCTGATATGTAGCTCACAGAAATTAATTACCCAGCCCATGGTAAAACCATAACAAGCCTGCAGTGCTGTAACATTTGTGCTAATTGAAAATGAGATAAGTGCTGTGGGTGCAATTTGCATTCAATGCAGTGTATTAATTATCTTCAGCTCTCTTCATGATAAATATACCTGACTGAACCACTCTGCTAATTTACTGGGTAATAGAGTCATAAGTGGATTCCCTTAGGTGACCAGCTACAGGCATTGGGCTCTTTGGAACATCAAGGCCTTCCCCTTTCCTGAGCACTTAAATGGGTTAGCAAGCACGGATCACTTTTCTTGCAGGCTGGACTGGAAGTACGGGGCAGCAAACACTTCTTGTGCCCACATGGCCGCTCAGTACGAAATCGGGAAACAACACCCCCTCACTGCAAAACTTCTGCACTGAAGAGGAGGCAGTTTGCCTCTGTTGATAGCACGCCGTGGTGTCTGATGGCAGCTCCATAAGGAAAGGCTTTTCCCACCCTGCTCCTCACTCCCCCCCTTTTCATTTCACAGTCAGGTTATCGTGGGATTTAATTACATTTTGTGTGAAATATAAATTAATTGACTCTTGTAATACCCATAATGATCAGGAAAATTCAGATTTAAAGATATGTGTAGTTCCAGTAGATTAAGGCACTAATTGTTCCGCTCTCACCAACTATGATTTATGTGGGGATCAGGTTACAAAACCAATATGTGCTCAAGTTAAAGCTCTGTGGTACCATACAATTAGGGCTAAAGCTTTTTGTAAATGGGCCCAATAATGCAAAAAAGCTCTTTGCTAATCCTGGTCTTTTAATTCAGAGGTCATGCATTGTCTAAGGCAACCGCTTATACTGTATACAACCACCGTCCTTTATTCACCCTCCCCCTGTGCAGCTTGGGTATCTGAATTTGCCACTAACCTTGGACGTGCTGTTACTAATTTCAGGGTAGGTGATGGCAATGCAAGAAGATCAGGGCCAGCGCTTTGCTGTGCTGCCCCCAGAGCAGCCCGGGCACGTTGTGACTGAGAGGTGATATCTGCCTCCCCCAGCTCCCCTTCAGTGCGCAGGCTATGGATGGGGTCAGCTTTTGGGCTCTGCTGTCAGGCAAGCAGACATCCGGGGCAGCAGACGGATGGAGGTGACAGTCACTCTCGCAGCTGAAGGGGCCAGGAGGTGGTGCAGGCAAGGAGAAGGAGCAGCAACAGAGGAGGGGGCATAGGCTCTGCTCCCCTTCAACCCGCCTACCCCACAGCGAGCAGCACATTGTTATCTTCATGCAGACGAGTGCTTTTCCATCATTTTGTCCTTGTCCCTGGGGTGCTAAAATTCATCTTAGTTTTCCCTGCTGAGCATTACTAGGACAGCTCTCCACCACTCTCCATCAAGTACTGGATACCCGTGTAGTGAATGTGTGCTCACAGGGCAGGAGGTGGCATGGGATGAGCACGTGGTCAGTGTGCCAGAGGAACTAAAAGGTGAGGAAGATCAATTCAGTGCCAGAAGAATCAGTTTGCTTTTTCTAAAGATCATCTAAGTAAGAGCAAAGGAACTGGAGAGAACATGTGTGTCTGACAAAGACAGGTTCACATATTCCAATTTAAGACAGAGAAGGCTCTCTCAGCTCTTTCTCTGTTTCTAAACACATCCACAACAAATACAAGTTACGTTCCCAAAACATTTTGTGTGGCTGCCCAAATACTCCTTGCTTCTTGAGTTTGATCAATTTAACATGAAAGGAGCACTGTAACATTTTGAAACTATTTTTAAGGTGCTGATACTATCTATGTCAGAGACCTTAGCAGTGACATCTACAAAGGGGGCATCAATTATATCTCCTCATCCCTTTCTCATTCTTTAGTAAGGAATTCTTTGGAAAGTTACAATCAAAGAAATCTTCTTTCTTAGAAAACTCTGTGTGTTAGCTTAGTAGTATCACTTGGTTCAGATGACAGCCCAAAACAGATTTCTTATTTTACCCTTCAGTGGGCAGAGAAAAGGAAAACCTGGTGGACTACAGGTTCTCCCAATCCAAAGCTTTCATAGTTATCTCGCTACAAGGACAAGGGATGAAGAGGGATCCTGTAAGGGTAAAGTACTGGGGTGGTCCTCAACCCAGAGCAAGGGCAGGGTTATTCCACCCACACCAGAGCTGTCTGACATCACTGACTTGTGGAAGCAAGCAGGCATGGGATGGCATTCACTGCAGCCACCCTTGCCTCACCATCCACTCCTTATACTATCACTCAGGTCTGAGCTGAGTTTTTCTCAGCTGTTACTCCCCATGTGGACTATACAATCTTTTTCTGGAGAGGAGAAAAAAGCTCAGAGGGGAAGGGGAGCCACAGCACATCTGCAGTGCCAAAGGACCCCCAACACAGATGTCTGAGCTGGCATCCCTTAGTGAAATGTGCTGCAACACCTGCCTCTCTCAGCACCATGCAGCCCACCTGCATCTTTACCACCATGGAGTCCACCAGCAGCTTCAGCAGTGTCACAGCCCCTCCTGGGGCGAGCAGGACAGCTGCTGTGCTGTGCTGTGAGGGTGTCAGCATCCTCACCCCTTGGGCAAACAGGACACAGCAGAGTGCAGGCACACAGCTTGCCCAGGGGTGCTCAGAAGGATGCACCAGGGCTCAGGCAATGCCCTTCCCTGCTTCATCCTTGTTTTGTTCTCAGCGTGCCAGCCTTACTGCTTTTGTACAGGTGCAGTGGATAAAACACTTTCCTGCTCTTTCAGACAAGCCAGCACTACACAGAATAGGACATGAGATGCAATTGAAATCATGGCAGGGAAAACATGAACAAAAAAGTCTTAACTTTTAGTGCAAAGCACACATTTGCTAAATAGAATCCTAATGGCATTATTGTAGCTAAAAACAGAGACTTGAAAATGCTGTATACATTATTATGTTCATTATCTACCAACTGCAAGAATGCTGTACTAAAACTAACTCAAAACACCTCAGGTAAGGTAATTGCTACTAATGGATTTGAAGTGTGCGAAATTGAGCATTATTACACAGACATCACAATCTCAACTTGGTGAAGCTGTTGGATATTGTAGCTACCAGCTCACTCATGTCTCGATTGGGGGGAGATTTGAGGAAAAGGGCAAGCTCTCTTTCATTCGGCACTGGAAGGAAAATTCAACAACACAATATTGCAGCAGCCTGTGTGCACCTCTGTGGTTAAGATGGGGTCAGTGCTTGCTTTCTGAATCACTGCTTCAGAAAAACATCTACAAAAATTTGGTCCAGGATTAAATATCTTGGGAAAGGCCTGAAAGTAGACTTTGCATTTACAAACTTTTGCAACTTGTAGGTCAAAAGAAAAGAATGGAAGATGAGCCTGCGAAATTATGAGGGGACCCATAAGACCTATGTCATATTCTGATGCAAATTAAGGGCTGGCTCTTCAAGATATCCTATGAGACAATGAAGCCCTCCTGCCTAAAGACAGAAGACAGAAAACAATTTTAATAGATTCCCTCCTCTGCTGGGATATGTCTGTGGGTCAATCACAGCAAATCTAAACTTCAGCAAAGTCCAGGTGTGTTTGAAACAAGATACTCGATTCACCTGCTGGAAAAATCTCATATAACAATATAATTAATACATTTAGTTTGTTTGATAACTTGGCTTTCAAGGAGGGTAGCATTCATTTTTTAAATGAGTGACTCTGCATAAAAATCCATGATTCCAATTTAACTGTTTGTAGCTACATCAGTAGCCCCCAGGTTATCCTCAAAAAAGGAGCTTCCAGGAGTTTTGCTCTCTTTCACAAAAAAAAAAATTGAACTCTACCAGAGGAGATGCTTTACTAATCTTTGAGAAGTTACTATCTTATAAATTATTTTAGTAGTAACACTAAAGCTATGAATTGGTGTTCGGTTTAAAGTATGTAAACCGTTGTCATTTCAGTTAATATGTAGAAAAAATACGTGGCCAGGACCTAGTAAGTTTCAATTCCTTCTGATTATGTTGAGGAAAAGAAATTAAAAAGGCCATGTATGATCAAGATTAAAGCAGTCTCTATCCGAGTACAGAAAGCACAAAGAAATTTGAACTCACAGCTGCAACCGAAGGCAATGGGAGCTGTGCTTTGAACAGATAACAAACTAAGTCCTCTGAAAAATCAGACCATGCATCTCAGATGGGGAACTTAAAATTAGTGAATACTTTTGTACTTAATCTCTTTCTGCCTCAGTTCTTCATCATGAAATGGGGATAATACTACCACCCAATGCCTCACTGCAGTGCAGTGAAAATAAGTTCATTAATGTTTATGAAACATTCAGTTACCATAGTGATGAGTTCTATAGAAAAGCCCATGTGGAAATTAATATTTCTGTCTTCAGAGCAGGGTTTGAATAGAACACATTTAGTAAGGCCTGAGGCCACACAATGAGGAGAAAAGTAAACAGTAAATAACTTGCCATTGAAAGATAAAAACAATAATCAAATCAAAATGGCCTGCTAAACAAAATATTTTTTAAAGAAATTTTTTATTTCTATAAAGTGAAAATTTATTATACAAACTTTTACCAATCTCTTGGTAAAAACTCCAAGTGGTTTTGCTTTTAACTTTCACTACTCTAGTTTTCTGCTTTTTTCTTCCTAGCCTGGGAAAGAGTTTTTTTAAGGAGATTATTTAAATGATCTGGAAAACACTATCTTCCAATTTTCACAAATCAAAACTTTCACCAATTTACTTTGGCAAAGTATCTGAAAAATTAGTGACATTGGTGGCCTCAAGATTGGCAGAATGTGTTCCTGAAAAATCCTGACCCATTCAATCCAGCAATTCTTCTCACCAAGTCAGTTTGCAAAGTGGGGGTTATAGGGTTTATATTTTGAACCATAAGCCCAGATTCTTGGTTTGGGTTGCTTGCTGGCATATCAGGTGCTGGTTGGGATTGTGATACCATCATGGCAATCAACACAACTATCTCTGAATTTGAGTCACTAACCTCTTGGTAATAAGTAAATCACAGGCAAGTACACACTGACTCTGTGTAACCTGTGCAGATAAGTATGTAGATGAGAAGACACCCCATTTTAAGAAGAGAGATGGCTCTAGCAGGAGAAGAGTCTTACCAAGAAACTGCCCCCATAGCCAATGGCAAGTTCCTATGGCAGGTGCTGGGTGACCCACAGCAAGTACAGATCAGGGATAACTTTGCCCAGGAGTACACTTTCCACCATTTCAGGAGCTGCTCTTGAAACTAAATCCCCATTTTTTCCCTTCAAGCTGTTTTGCAGTCAAAGGCACTGTCTTTCTTTTATGAGAGAACTTCTGCCAAAAAGCAAAGAAGAAAAATCTGAACACAACTACCTTTCACTGAAATCAATTATTTAAGTCTTTCTCCCACTTGTCTGCTTTAGTCATTGCCTTCTCACACATCTCTGCCCTTGTGTCCAACAGAAATATCACAGAATCGTAGAATGCTTTGGGTCATCTAATCCAACAGCCCTACAGTAAGCAGGGACATCTTCAGCCAGAGCAGGTTACTCAGAGCCCCATCCAATCTGATCTGGAATGTTTCCAGGGATGGGACACCCACCACCTCTCCAGGCAATCTGTTCCAGTGTTTCACCACTCTTGTAAAAAAAGTCTTATATCTAATCTGAATCTCTTTTACTTTAAAACCACTACCCCTTGACCTATCACTACCAGTCTTTTTAGAAAGTTTGTCCCCAGCTGTCCCCCTTCAGGTACTGGAAGGTGCTTTAAGGTCTCCCCAGAGCCTTCTCTTCTCCAGGCTGAACCCCAACTCTCTCAGCCTGTCTGCACAGCAGAGGTGCTCCAGCCCCGTGAACATTTTCATGACCCTCCTCTGGACCTCCTCCAACAGTTCCATGTTTTTCCTGCGCTGAATATAGTGGTAGAGCCTTCTGCAGCAGCTTTATTTTCATTTAGCAGCAATGCTTTTTTCTGAAAAATGAAGTTTCAAAATTGTTGCAGAATGACAATATTGAGGCAGGGATAATAAACTGCTGGAATTATTTATTGTGCTTGTTTATTGAATTTGATACCAAGCTGGGTTGCTCACCTGCTTTTTTCTTTCTAATGAGTAACACTGTTGTCCTGTTAATTACCAGTTATTTTAAAGCTATGATTAATAGCTTTTAAATATATAATAACAGAATTAATAGAATATATTTCTAATGTTCCTATGTAGGAAGCAAAGGAACCTGTTCACTCATGCAGAACTTCCACAAAGCCAAAACTCCAAGGTGCATGGCTACAACTGCTCTGAAATCCTTGTTGTCCTTACTTAGCTGTGCTGGGAGGTGCTTCTGCCCTCTTCATTGGCACAGGGTGACTCTCCTACCACACACAAATTGCTGTGGAGCTGAGCCTGGGAGCCAGCACTCCAGACAAAAGACAGCATTTCTAGTTAAGCACAGCGTCAAATGGGCTTGTGCAATCCACAGTCACAAAATCCCCTTAAAACCAAGACATTAATGGGATTTTAAAAACAATAAATAAATATTTAAAACCCAATACATTTTAACAAGAGTTCGAGCAGATCTAGTTAAAGCTGTTCAAGTAAACAAAGGTAAGATGGGTATAATCTTTTACATTTCAAAGCAAAGTCTGAAACTAATTGGACTTTGCAGGGAACTCCACCTACAAGAAACCTATGTCACGGTTCTTTATTACAGACATGCAGTTCTCAGGCAGGCCTGGTGCTGAAAAACAGCGAGGAGCAGGCACTCAAGGCAGTCAGTACTGACTTTATTTCAGAATGCCTGTGCTTCTAAAGGCCACCTAAAGCTGAGGAAGCTGCAGCATCGCTAGTGCTGCATGTTTGTCGGGACATGCAGGGGGAGAAATAGCAGCTGTGCCCGGAGCCTCCCACCTCCTGTTACAGGAGCAGCCCTGCCTCACAGGCAAGGACCAAACCAGCCCACAGCTATAAACTTGTCCCTCTGCAACAGAGAATAATGCTGTCGTTTTCCATAAACTTCAGACAGCTTCACCAGGATTACAGAAGCTTTAAGGTTTCCCTTTGGGGAAAGCTCTTCTAAACCAAGGAAGCCTAATTATGAGACCTGAGTCTGCTACACAGAGCTCTCATACCAGAAATGATGTGAGGGCCAATTGCCAGGACTAAACATTTACTGCATCAACAGGTGTTACATGTTATGCATCAATGAGGTGTACATCACCGAAACATAAAGACCCAGCAAGCCAACAGCACAGCTATCAACCAGAACAACACAGCCATAAAATCCTAATTAGCCTCATACACGTGTTATGGACATTTTTATTTATTGACGTGGTCAAATTAACAGGCAGCAGCATTTATTTTTAGTGATAGCCTTGAAATCAGCCCAGGAAGAAAGTTAGCATTAATGTTCAGAATACTGCATGCCATCCACATTTTTCCAGATGAACATATATTTTAAAATAATAATTAAATATTGTCACACTAATTAATTTACCTTGAGCAGGTGAGAGAAATCCAGTTCTCAGTCAATGCAAATCTTGTTTGTCCGATTCTCAAGCTGTACAGGAAAACTACCCAGCAGGAGAAACTCAGCAAGCTCCATGGTTTTAAGCGTGCACTTAATTTAGGTGAATGATAAGCTGTGTCTATAAAGATTTGTGCTGGTCACTATGGAGTGGAAGATTCCTGCGAAGCAGACAAGATGTAATTGCCAGTAAATATTAGTGCTAGCTTGGCCACACAACAGTTACAAAGCAGGAGGGAATATATTGGTGTATTTATTATTACAGTGGGGAATCTTGACAGTCACCCTAATCGCTCTTTGAGACAGGTAAAGAGAAAGGAACTGGGCAGCAGCAGAGTTATCAACTGGGTAAGAGAAAGCACACAGAGCAAAGGAGAATGAAGAGAATTTCACAAGGTATTTTAAACAGGATGAAGATATTGATGCCTTAGGATTTTAGCTTTTATATTTTTCATATCCTGTAATGGTTTAGTGTGTAACTCTAAGACTCCCTATAGCCTGTTAGCTACTGCTCTCCCATCCTGGTCGGACTAAACAAATCCTCTCTAGGCCTGAACTTCAAGGACACCTTACTGTCTCAGGCCCCGAAATATGTAAACAAAGCCTCTAAAGGGGGGAAAAAACTTGGGGTAATGACTCCATTACCTGAAATTGTAATTGGAGAATTAACCTTGATATGCAAATGGACCAAGCTTATAAAAGTATGAAAAACTCATGACCCATTGTCCATTTTGGGTGTAGGCCTGGGGTTCTGTCTGCCGAAAGTGTACCTTCAAAAAATATACCCACTTTTATTCTCTTCATTTTGTCTAGCCTCTGTTTTCAGGTAGCCCCATCAAGGCACCAATATTAGGAGTTTTTGGAAATTAGGCACTTGCGGAAATTAAATCATTGTTCATGCATTTAAAATGTACTTGCTAGAAGTGCCTTCACAAACCACACTGCCCATTTTAAAACTTCTGATTTACCCACCTTAAACAAGAATATTCCATAAATTGCAAAGAAAAACTGGGAAATGATCTGTGTGTAATAGCTGAACCAAGCAATTTGCATATTTTCATGAATTACTGTAATGTGCTCTGCTTGTTGGTAATTTCTCTTGTGTACAAAGGATCACAGTTGCAAAAAATACCAACATCTCATGTCCTAAAGCAATTCAGGAGTCTAATTTCATAGTCCAAAATGCTGAGACACTTAGAAGTTGAAATAATTGTTCTCTTCGTTGCACTACAAAGTTTTGCACTAAATCCTGCTCAGTGGCTTAGATATGGGCTGAAAATTGGGGGAAGAGGAAAGCACTACTAGAGGTTCCTTGGTTCTTTTGACTTGGCATTCACACACGTGCATGCAGATAAACCCATCTCAATCTATTAAAAAAAAAAAAAAACTAAAAAAACAAGAACAAAAGAACTAGGAAAATCAATTTTCACTGAGCAATTCTGGTTTTTTCAGGGAAGAAAAGGCCTGTAATCTTACCTGAGAAAAAGTTTCTGCAGAAATTTTATTTAAAAAAAAAAGGTGATGAATGACCCACAGTGAGGGTGGGAGAAGGATCCAATTTCTGCCCATAAGGAAGAAGAGTGAGGGCAGGGTGGGCATCTTGGGCTGCAAGAGCAGGCACAGGACAGGGCATGGGCATGCAGGGCAGCTGCCTGTGGCTCCTGGCCAGTCTCAGCCTCTGTGGGGTCTCTGAGAGGGCTGAATTATTGTGCCCAGGGAGTCCCCCCATCCTGGCCAAGTCAGGATGCATTTTTATAGCCTTTCTTCAAGTGATAGAAGTACCAGGAGGAGGGCAAAAGATAGGGGAAGGGGGGAAAGGGAGGCAGTTTCCAGTATTTGTCATTATTATAGGTTATATATACAGGAAGAAAGTTAATTAAGCTTTAAAAAATCCATCACACATCAATGGGTGCATTTTAATGAGTACAAAAAGTTGAGGTGTTTACTGCCAATTAAAGTGGTTTTTAAATAAGCATTAATTAACACGGAAATTCAGAAGAAAGTTATACCTTGTCAAAGAAAGGCCAGTGCAGTCTATGCCCACTTCTGCTCCCATTCATACTCAGATAGTAATTACCACCAACCCTGTATTTTCCATAATAATGAGGAGAGGCTGTCATGGCTGTCAAACAAAAACAAAAAAAAAAAAAAGGTGCTGCACAAAAATACCCTTAATCTGAAGTAAACTTTTTTTTAGTGCCAAAGCCACGGGAGATGGCAGTGTGGAGCAAGGCAGCAAGTGGGGCAGTCAGGCAGCCATGCCAGGGGCAGCTGCACACACATGGCTCCTGCCCAGGGAGCAGAGACTTTGGAGCACCGGAGGAAGCCTCCCCAGATGGTCCAGCTGAAGGAAGACTGAAGAAAAGCCAAGGAACAAGCATTTGTTTCATCCCTAGCACTGTAACTCGTGGAGGAGCTGATTCCCCAGTGAAAGCCAGAAGAGTTGGTTTTTTCCACAAACAAGTGCTGACAGACCCACTCTGTGTTTCCCAAAGTCAGGTAAAGCAACCACTGCAAATAAATTCAGCTCGCACATGCACTTCCAGCTGGTGCAACTGGTGACATGGAAAACAGTACAATTGTCACTTCTGTCGCTTCTCCATTCTTGAAGGATTTTTTAATAATTGCAGGAGTTTCAGCTCTATGTCAGCTAGTGTCAAATCCTGAGTGGAGAGCAAAGGAAGTGAATTCTCCCACTCTTGGTCAGGTGAACGTTTAAATATCTTAGGAAAACCTTTCCTCCCCCAAATGCATCTTAGGCACCAAGTAAGATTTTCAAACTGCCTTATTGAGAATGGTTTCTCTCTTCACTTCCCCAGCTGTGAGAGATAAAAACCCCACAGCTTTTTCAGCCAACAGAAGAGGCAGGTCCCATTCCCAGTAGCCTAACAAATTTTAGACAAATATTCAGTGTAGTGTTTTTAAAGTTAATTTAAAAAAAAAACACAGAAAAGAAAGATGTAGATATGCACAGACTCCTGTTCCTGACCCTTGGCATGTCACTCAGACAGTGTGTAGCCTCTCTATAGGGTACATAGCTTGTGTCTACCGGGGAGTATCTGGAAGCCTTTTCCTACTCCGTGTCCACAGGCAATATCTGCGGTGAAATAAAAAAGGAGAGCATTAAAGGCCATGGAAGTTTTGTTGGACTTAGCTAGACAGGGCCTTCAGATCTTTCACTAATCTTTCTAACATATCTGATGGCTCTAGAGAGGAATATTTTATTGCTAGAAATAGTTGAGTGATTACTTCAGAGAAAGGACGGACGTAACACAAAAGAGTTTCCAAGTGCCGACAGGAAGGAGTGTTGCTCATGCAAAATTCCACATTAGGTGTTTCAAAAATAATAAAAAAAACCGCCGGCCCTTGTGATGTCTGAACTCCCTGACACTGATAGATGGACTGGGGAACAGAGGAGGAAAAAGACAGAGAGAGCAAAGCAAATACACTGGGATGCTTACGAGCAGAATACAGGAGCCAAGTGTCACAAGTTGACCCTCTGTGTTTGCACTGAAATTTGACCACTCCAGACAGAATTCCTTTAGTGGCTTTTACCTGGTCTGAGTTTGGTTGATAATGACTATTTCTTATAGTATTGTGACATTTAACGCTGTATAATCGAGAGTTCAGAGAAGGAGTTACAACTTTAATTCCTAAAAAAAACATTGTAAGGCTTTTATGTTTTCCTTAGATGGATTTGACCCATCTCTGATTAAGGGCTGGAATAAATATGCACTGTGCATATAGTGGCACACCAGGAACACAGCTTGCTTTGTAACAAATGAGCTGCACACATCCAAGGAAAACGCTCTCTCCATGATGACTGCAGAAAAGCCCTGTCATATTCCATGCTAGAAGATCTCTCAGACTTCCTGCAGCAGAGCTGCCCTGTGCTCAGGGTAGGTGGGCTGTACATCATCCTCTGGGAATCCCACCAAAGCAGCACCTGGACACCAGCACAGGGGGTTCTCATCATTCAGGGCAAGGAAAATGAGATAAAGTTGGGGTGGATATAAATCATCTACACTTTTCTTATTAGGGTGAGCGTGGCACTGGGCTGAGGAACATCTGGTAACTATCAGGCACCTGAAGAGAGGCTGAAGAGCTCAGTCTCAGCAGGATCAGTGGTACCCAACACTGTGGCTTCAGCCCCATTTTTTCAGGCCCTCTGATGTGAGGCCATTTGAACTGTCAGTTCTCTGGGGCTGATGATGTTCCCTCCTTCAGGCTTGCATATGGGTTGTATGACACCGCAGCATGAAGACAAAATAGTGCTATCTCACTGAACAGAGAAGAGGATTTTTTCTCTTATCCATCAGACTTTTGGGTTGGTGTCCTTCTCCAGCTGGTCCAATTCACACTTAGTTGGAATGGGGACTATACCAACCCCCCTACTGGCAGGAATTCTTGGTGCTTTGGATTTTGCATAATAAAAAAAAGTTAGCATCCAGCCAAAAATCCTCTTCAAAAAAAACAGTGCGAACAACAGTCATACTACAGTACAAACAGCAGGGTTAAAAGGTGGAAACCTGAAGAAACTCAATCTGATTTCAGTCATCTTCTGGAAGCTGTACTGACCCAGCTCTGAAGGCAGACTCAGAATTCAACTGACTCTGTCAGAGCTCTGCAGTTAGTCTCCTAAAATGATGAAAGGTGAAGGACAGAAAGTTTTTATTTTAAAAGGCCTCTAGCTGAAGGTTGACTTAAGCTCTAAGCCAAAAGTGCTTCTATTTCTTCCAAAACTCCTAATTTAGGTCACCGTATTGGGAGTTTCTTAATATTTCTCATTCATCTAGAAATATTTTAATAGCCACATAAACTTGTACAGCTCTTGGGCCTCAACATACAAGATATAAGGATGTACTAAAAAGAAGGGAACATGCATTTAAAATGTTAGAATGGAATGAAAGCCAACATTTCTGCAGCAAACCACCCTTTTGGGGGCTAGGAGGTAAGTCAGAACCAAATCCCTTTAGAAAAAGACTGAAAAATAAATGAAAGTCAAAACTGCTGTCATGTGAATGATAAAAACAACGTTCAAGGAATTACTTGGCTGTAAACAGAACCCGCTCAGGAAGTACATATATGGAGAGAGGAGGAGGAGGTATTACCTTGGAAGTAATGTAGGAGCTGTCCAGGCTCCTAAGGCTTTTAGTGAGGGTGCCTGGTCCAGCCAATAAGCAAAGCTGTGCCACACTCCTAAGACTGTATTTTATTCTGGGTTTTTTAGATAAATCAATGAAAAACAAAACTACCTGTACTCTCTGAACTCAGTGGAAATCCGATTTCTTCGCATGTTGATGTCTGCAGCCTCATCAGACCCAGCTAGCCAGGTTAAGTGTCCTTCCACAGGGTACAGGCATCATCACACGAGTGTAAACTCAATATAACAAATGTCTCGCCCCAACACCAGGACTTAAAAAAATGAAAAGGTCAGACAACATTGGCTTTGCCTGCACTTGCCAGGAGACTGATACAAAGTCTCAAAACCCAGCAGCACCACCAGGTTCAGCTCCATCAGTAATTACAACAGTAGGACACACAGCTTGCCTGTACCAACCACTTCAAGCATCCATAGCTTTATTTGTGACCCTGAAAGAAATGCACTTCTCCTTCACAGCCACATAAACATACAGTGACCAATCTCTCTAAAAACCAACTTGTAAACCTGACAGTTTACGTTTTTTGTACAACTGAACAATAGGTTCCCATTGCAGTGAGGCCTTCTCTTCTGGTCACCCCTCAATAACCCACCTTTTGATTAGAAAATCACTCACACACCAAAGGTCCAAAAGAAAGAGGGTCCGAAGAAAATCTCAGATCTGTCTCTCTTTTTCCCATTGACTGTGTGGCAGGAGCCCTGATTTACACCACTCTACCTATTTAAGTGACAAAGGTCAACAGAAAATTTCCAAAACGGAAACAAATCTTTAATTTTAGATACTACATTTCCAGAGATGAGGCCAACAATGCGACGAGATAGTATGCTGGTATGGAGGTGGATATTATTGTGAAATGGTAGGAGGTCAAAAAGCCACCCCCTGAGCTACGGACAGGAGGTGACCGGTAGCACGGGTTCCATATCCCTGTGCCAGAAAAACCAAACCAAAACACAAATCCTCACGTGCCTTTGCACACGTGCTGCAAACCAAGGTGTGGGACTCCTAAAGGGGCCGTGCCAGTGCTGGTGTCACATCGCAGACGGGACCTAAGGTCTGCCAAGAGAGCTGCTACCTCCATTGTAAAGACAGCTGCCAAATTTTCTTATTTGAAAACCAAAAATTATACACTTTCTAGAGAAACAAAAAAAAAAAAATAAAAAGAGAGAAATCTAATTGACATAACAAAAAAAAAAATAGAGTACTGTATTTCCAAGAGGGTCTAAATAAAAAGACACCCTGAAAACCACATGTGAAACAGCTCTGAGCATTTAGAGGTTTCTCATGCATTGTATTGTAAAACAGCAGCTCATTCTTTTCAGAGCAGCAGAGGTAAGAGCACACAAATGATTAAACAAGCAGGTTTAACTATCTTGCACTGACGAGGAATTTGTCAACATGGGCTCGGTATTTATGCAGCTCTGCAGCAAATACTGTACGGCTGCAGGAGTCAAACAGCTGTCTGTCAATAAAGCTATTCTCCTCGCTGGAACATAATAGCACAGACTCAACATGACCCTCAGAGGCCTCTTTAAGCTGCCTGGCTGTCTCCTCCTTCCCCATCCCTCCAGAGTCCTTCACCAGCAAGCTCTGAATTAAAAGAGAGAGGAAAAAAAAAGAAAAAAGAAAAAAAGTATTAGAGCCTTTTCTATCCATCTTAAAAGTGACTTAACCCTGGGCAAGTCAGTCTACACGCACAAGCCTGAGCTAAAGCAAAGTTAGGGAAAGACAGCTTTGATTCACCGCACGTGAAGGGCTACTGACAATCCCTTTTAATAGAGCTTGCAACATTAATGTAGCCAGAGCCACATGTGACACCCATTAGGGCCAGGGAGAGCTCCCACGCATATATTTCAAGGAAGCAGTAGATTCCCCGGTCCCAGAAGCTGTCTTCATTACAAAAGTCTAATGCATTTTTTATTATTCAGCCTTCAGTGGAAATGTCACCTTTCTAAAGCAAGCTGTTATCGTGTGTTTCCCATGCCAAACACATGGCCTCTAAGGAGAGGGTTTTATCTCTACATTTTTAGTGATTTGTATTTCTCTTTCAAGGAGCTCCATGCCTTAAGGCACCTGAAACGCTCACAGCACAAGAAGGTGAGGTTACACCGGATGCTGCCAACGAGGACAAAAAAACCCAGGGCCAGGAGACGGCCCAGCTTCCAACAGTAGCTGCCCTACCCGGTAATTCACCTCCTTTAGCAAATTTCATTATTATCCCTCTCCTTGGTTGGGACCACATCCTCAAAGAAGCAGGGCGCCCACCAAGCGCCGCCACCGCCGCCTGACAGCACAGCCAGCACCACTGCCCGGTGCCTGCCAACCAGCCAGATGCTGCCACATATTGGCATCTGGGGCCTGGAAAAGCAACTGCGGGCTCCGTTTGGCAGTGAATCCTGACCCCGACAACTGAAGGAGACAAAAGGAAGATAGACAGGAAAGGGGGGCAGAAATCTCTCCTGACAATTTCACTGGTAAAGATTTAGACAAAAACCTATTGTTTTCATTGCTCTCCAAATGAATAAGTTTTGGAGAGGAGAAGAAAAAAAACCCACCGAGCATATTCTAAACGCTGTCAGAGTCCAGGGTGCAAGGACAAGGGATTATTTATGAAAAGAAGTAATGAGGAAACCAGATGCCTGCCTTTCTCAGCCCTCTGCGCTCCAGTCATCCTAACAGGGCATGTGCAGCCCTGCTCACCAAAGACTTCTCAGCCCTAAAACGCAGGGCAGGCTCTCACTAACTCTTCCCATCTCTGCCACCATGCAAAATGCCCTCCTTGTTTTATGGGGGGCCCCCACAGCAAGCCAGAGCCATAGCAAAGGCTGAGGGAAAAGACTTGCAGACCTCATCCCAGCCAGGGAGAGTAACTGGGTAGCCATGTTAACTGCACCCACCAGAACAGTGAAACCAAAACATTAAAAAAACCCCTCAAACCATAAAAAACCAAACAAACAAAAAGAACCCCGTGTTTATTCCACTAACACCACGACTGAAACTACATGGGTGTGCTTAAAGTAGGAAAGCAAACAAGATTTCTATACCTGTTTGCATGAAATTGGCTTCTCTCTGTAATTGGAGGGTAAGCTCCTGACCCCAGGAAAGTCAATGGGAAAACTCCCAGTGATGTTAATGGGGCTGGGACTTCACACTGTGCACAGTGGGACTTCACACAACTTTACCCTAGAAAGGTGATTAACTCAGGACTCTGGGTATCCCAGAGCACCTGCCAAGGGGCCTGCAAGGAGCCAGAGAAGCCAGGGTTCTTCTCAGGGGGATCTCCCCTCTCACCTCACCCTGCTGTGTTTGCTGGGCCTGGCAGGGGCTTGTCACAGGAGAGTTCCCTGAGGCCAAAGAAGGCATGAGGCTGGAAAGGACGGAGACCAAGGCAGCAGAGTAGCAAATTTTAAAATCTGGAGAAAGGATATGTGCCACTTGGCTCATGATCCATGCTGTTGAAGCAGCTCTTTTCCATGCCTGGTTTGTAAAGGAAGATTATGAGCTGGCATTTGTCAGACCATAGAGCATAAGCAAGACCCCAAGTGGAGCATAGCTGGCCATCACCATGCTCTAAATCATGGCACACCACTGGTCCCTCTCTTGGAGGCTCCTTCCTCGCTATCCCACTGCTGCGTGAGGTGCCATAAAACTCTTGTTACTCACACGCTGCTGGGGGAACCAAATTCCTAACACTTTCACAATCCCTGTACTTTCATTTTGTGGGAGCAATCCTCTCTCTTTGCTTCACCACTACATGGGGATAACAGCTGCATCTAATGATCAGCTCCTGTGTCCCAGCATTTTGGGGCAGCATTTCAGAATCAAGGGCACAGAAAGGGCAAGAAAATATGTGACCAAGGCTGAAGGATGTAACATAGGACATGCATGGAGATGGCTGAGCAAACCTAGAAAATACCCTGGAAATAAACAGATCAGATCAGCTCATGGAAGGGGATGGGAGAAACTGGCACAAGTGAGGTTGTATCAAGGCAAAACTCTCTTCTCTCCAAAGCAAAGCAAAAAGAGGTTAGCAAGGCTCTGCTAAGACCACTGACCCCAACATCTGCTCCTTCCTTGTCTGGTCCATCTTTATTCAGCTTCTCCACTTGCCAACAGCCTAGTCTATCTTATTACTCTCAGAAGGACATTTCTCAAACTTGCCAACCTTAGGATCTCAACAGCAAAGCATCAAGGCGACCACCCACAGCCTACCCAAGATGACACCAATTCCCCACTGCCCAGAGTTGCACACTTCCCCAGCCCTCCTGCACATCACAGAGCCACTGCAGTCCTCTGGCAGCAGCTCTAATCCCTCCTGATGGGTCCCTGGGCCAAGAAGATGGAGACAGAGCTGCCTTTGGAGAAGAAGAGCCTCTGATCTGCCAAGAGACAGTGAGGTCCTGTTGGGGCAGCACATCAAGCTGTCACCCGCTGCCAGGAGTCTGGAGCATCCTCTCTGCTGCACCCTGATTAGCCCCCTCTGCCCGGCAGCAGGGGTGCTATGACACTAGCAGGCACTGGGATCACTTCCACCGCTTTGCCACTCACAAGTTGGGATTTTCTTGAGGACATTGCAACCTTTGGGGCCAGGGCTCCCCAGCTCTGCTCATGCAGATGGCTCAGGCAGCAACCAGCCCTCCACCGGCCCCGCAGCGCAGCAGCCAGCCCTGTGCTGCCAGTCTCAACCACTGCTGCCAGCAGCAGCTGCTCGGCACCTTTTAAGCAAGTCCCATTCCCCCTGTGGGAGTTGGCTCTGCCACCTCTTCCCAAATGGCAGCTGGAGCCACACGAGGCACCCTATCCTGAGGGCTGCCTGAGCCCCTCACGCACACCCCATGGCCTGACTGGGGCTGCCAGCATCCTTGCTGCTGCTTGGCCCAGTCCTTACTGCCCCCCTTGCCCCCACAACCATTCCCCTAAGCAGGAGCTACGCCCCAGCCTGGTGATCTTGCCATGGCCCTTGTCCCCCTGCAGCACCATGGTGCGACACCCACAGGGGGTCTGGCCCTGGAGGCACAACCATATGGAAAGTCCTTGGGCACCAGGATGGCCGAAGGCCCACATCTGGTCCTCACTACACCCCAACCTACCCTTTTTTGGTGGGCACACGCCAAACAACCACCATTAATGTACGTGGTGCCACGAACCACCGCAGAGCAGAGCCTGCAGGAGGCCTGGGCAACCACAGCGTGCAGGAGGCTGCTGGGCAGGAGCGTGGCCAAGGGAAACAACCGGCCCTGGCCACATGAGAGCAGCGTTTCCAATAGTCCCCCGAGCACAGCAGTCCTGAGGGAACGAGCCGCTGAGATGAGGGAATGGGCAACACTCCACAGGGCGCTGCTGCAAGCAAGCAAGCAAATCCCACACACCAAACTTCTTGGGGCCTGCAAAAAGCTGTGGGGCTCTGATTTGAAAGGCATGGGTGGCTCTGGAGATGCACAGAGCTGAGGGGTGGCTGCCAGAGGTGCTGCTGGCTGGAGGAAGACATTGGGGTGCTCGGCCACAGGATGGCATGTGCCAGTGCCCAGGAAATGGCCCCTCACAGGGAGCACGGGACCAGGCAGCAGCCAGCAGCCACAGCGCTCAGCTCACAGCACAGCCCTCACAGAAAGCACAAACCCAAAGAAACTAATACACTTTTTCATTTTATTGCTAAAATCCCTACCATAAATCTCACCACAGAGGAAGCTTCTGTTTCTCTGGCTTCCTACTCAGCGTCCTTGAGAAAACAAATGACACCACACTCAAAAAAAAAAAAAAATCCCGTAGTGGTTTACTTCAAACTTCCCTGTACCTTGTTATGCTGAGTGCTTCATTTAGAGAGGGCTGACCTCCTCAGCCTTCTTCATCCCAGTGCCCTTCGCTGCGGGGACACACCAAGGAACAGGTTAGCACTGGAGAGAGGAGCGGGGTGGATGTTCCAGAGTGGGTAACCCTGCCAACTCAGCATCCCAAAGGTGCACCAAGAGTCAGCGTGACAGTGACTGCTATCTGCGAGGTGATTTTCACAGGAGACACAGGAGCTGTGCTACAAGAATAGAAGCTGTGAATACAGCCATTCAAAGTTATGCCCCTTGTATTTCATGAGATGCAGTTTCTCCTGTAGGTCTGGGCAGGGGCCCAGGCTCACCTCATGGTAATTCTACCAGGGCAAGCCTTCAAACATTTTGTATCCCAGTTCCTCTAAGTAGGACACAAAGAACATTACAGGGTGGTTCAACAGGGTGCAATGAATTACCACTTTGAGATGCCCTAAGTGTGTAATCTCCTTTACCTGAACATGCACAGGAGAATAGGAAAATCTATAGGTTTATTTTAGTGTGTTTTACATAGACTGTAACTGATTCCTGTGGAAAAAAGGCACTGATTTGTTTTGCTATTAGCCATTAGGTGTAACAGAAGGAAGTGGGAATGAACAGTCATCAAAATGGAGATGTGCATCACAGGGCTTCATAAGATACCAAAAAGAAGGTACCTAGGAGCATTTCAAGTCATTAAAGCCAAGGACAAAAAGCACTGATCGGGTAAGAAGGTGAGTCTTCAAGAAGTAAATGTAAAGTTCAGAAAGGTAATGTCTGAATTAGGCTTGAAAGGTTTTGTTTATTAAAAGAATACATGTAAACACCAATACAACACAATACATGATCAAGGAAAAAAAATAAAGATAGAAGCAGGATTGGTTTTGTGCAATTAACTCCAGGCCGTGCTTCACTTGACAAAACAATTATCTGACTCAGTGGTAATATTACAAAAACTTGTAGCATCTCAAAGGCTCATTTCTGGCAAGTCATATTGCCATTCCTTCTGCTCTCCATGATCTAGATTTCCTCACACTAACATACCTGAAAAAAAATATTTTGGTGTCATTAACTAAACAATGCTTTGATCATCTGGTTTCTGGCAGAACTGAGTTTTCTTCCTGCTTCTCACAGAGACCAGCTTGTGCTCCCGTGCTATCTTATCCTGTCTTTGCTTGCAGCCAGCACACGGGCACAACCTGAACAAGACAGCATTTCGAAGTAACATGGAAAATACTTTTTTGTACAGTTCTCACCAGGCAAATGCAATAGGACAGAACAACACAGGCAGTGGCATTATGTGGTGGCGGGGCTAGAGAACCCCAGGGAGGGAGTCAGGTGGCCGAGGGGAGGGAGGCTTTCCTTGAGCAATGAGCCCTCTCCAGAGTCACAGCCAGGGCAGTGCTGGAAGGAAGCTCGGGATCAGCTTGGTCTCTGCATTAGAGATTTCCGACCCGCTCGGCACAGGAAGTTGTTCCTGTGGCTCACCTGAGGGAGTTCCTGTTATGAAGCCAGAGGGTGGTGGGTTGAAACATAGTTTCTGAAAGTGATGTAATCTTGGACGGCTCTGGGTAGGCAGTGATACTAGTGACCTGGTTACAGCCTGCAGTGTTGTGACAGCCCCTCTGCTGGCCTGGTGATCACAAGAAAGGGAAGAAAAAAAAAAAAAAAGAGGGGAGTGGAATAATTTAAAAAGGAAAAAAAAAAGTTTCCAGATTTCCTTTGTTTAAGTGAAGCATTTTCCTTTTCCACTTTATTTGAATACACCGACCTGGTGTCTAACAGATGGAGACTGTGCAGATGCACTTTTGGGAGTGCCCATAAAATACACTGCTAAAATACAAATGGAAGGATACTTTTTTTTTTTTTTTTGAGTTGTAAATTCAATAATTGTTGCTGTCACCTCACTTTCCCAAAGGAATTTGCCCTTTGTTCTCCGGATAAAGCTGGGGAGAAGAAGAAAAGGGGGAAAAAAAAAAAGAGTGCAAGCCAAGGGAACATTTAGGAAAAAACCCATGGATCCATAATCTGTACATTGTCGTGCACAGCGTTTGTACATCAGGAACCCAAACAGGCAGGGCTGCTTAGCAGCAATAGCAGCACTCAGCAAAATATTCTGCATGTCTTCTATTCTTCTCCCATTCTCCAGACGTTTCTAGCAAACAAACAGGTCAGCTAATTGGCTCCTCCCCAAGTCTTACCCACTAGGGTTTGCTCAGAGATGTCACTTAGTCATTTGGCATGAGCAAATCCCAGGCTCCTTCCTGTTCAAGCAGCAGAGTGAGTGAAGGCTTTCTTTGATTTATTAAGACTATTAACAAACAAACAGGGGAGTTCAGAAGCTTCCTCAAGCACAAGAACACGAGCAGAAAGGTTTTTTTCCTGAAGTAGCAGCTAAAAATAGGACACTTAGAGGAAGTAAAGTTCATTAAATGATAAAGCAGTGGCTGCAGCGATGAGAGAAGAGTTTTTCCTTTTTTATCTATATATTTATTTAGTGTTATGTGTTCTTGCTCCTTATTAGAGTGCTAAAGCAGTGTTTATCCAGCTGAGGAAAAGAAGATTTCCCTTTCTGTAGTGACTTTAACATGTAGCTCATCAAATACAACAGAGTCAAGAGTTTTAAACAGACATTGCCAGCCAACAAAGTACAACATTTGACAGCATTATTTGCCTTTTATATGCTCTTTCCAGAATGGGAAATTATATGCTATTTTCAAGACACATTCCACAGTATTATGCAACAGCTTTCTTAATTTTTAATGGATATATTATTTTTAATGTGTCAACTTTTGCATAAAGCATTTTAGTATTTTATTTAGTATTTTCTGTAGCATATACCATTAATAAATTATTTGGTTTTTCCTTCCCCACACCCCCAAGAGCTGCACTTAGCATAGGGAAATGGTCTATTGACACAATAAAAAAATACTTTCAACTGGCACCATCTATAGACACTTCCATCACCGGACAAAGCACCAGGAGGACATTCCTGCTCCTGCTTAGCTGAGAAGCTGGCAGTGCCAAACATGCTGCCCAGGAGTTGCCTCACAAACCTTCCTTTGATGAAAGGACTCACACAAACACACACGTAGCAACCAGTTGTGGTAAAAACAAGCCAGCACCCTGTACAACCAGTGACTCCTGTTAAAAGTGTTCACTTTTGGCTCCATTGCTCCAGCATCCTTTAGCCATTATGTCCAAGTGGTTTCAGACATCCAAAGGAAGCGAGTCAGGGTGCTCCTGTGCCAGAGAAACCTGTCCAGTTGACCTGAGTTTGTTCAGAGGGCACGTGTCTCTCATCTCTGCAGATCTGCCCATTCTATAAGGGCAAAAAATGGATGAGATTTGATGTCTTCAACACCAGCAACGCCAGCACCAAGACGCTCCGCAGGATTAAACTGCAAAAGCTTGACATAAAAGAAAAATACACATGATTCAGTGAGTAAGAACAAAAACAACTGCTTAAAAGTTCCAGAAAGGTCTAAGGTAAGGGACATCCTACCGTTTTCCTGCTCTATGAATTACTTTCAAGAGTGCAAAAGCATACTTGAAATTCCTAAAATCCAGTAAATGGAAGAAGACTCTCCTTTCCTTGAGTCTCAGTCTTACAGTCTTCAGAGACTACTGATCACAGCATGCAATTCCCTGAAGCACTGCACACTGGGACTTCATTTTAAGTGTAACCTCATTTTAAAAAGAGACAGCAGCAGCCAGAGCCTGCAGCAGTAGAACTCTGGACGCTGCATTTGCTTCATGTTAACCTTTGCTCACACCACTGTGTTATGGCTACATCAGGGATAGTGGTCTGTAACTTTCCGTTTCATAAATTGTGAGTTGGTCCTAAAATATCAGGATAGCATAGCCAGCTCTCCATTTCCTAAAAAAAAAAAAAAAAGGTTTTAAAGAGTCCTACAAATGGCCTAAAACTGAAAAATCAAAACCCCAGTGAAAGAAACAAAACAGCCTAATGGCTTCATGGAAATTTCCTGAAAGTCAGCACCTCGTTTGCTTTTTAGTTGTACATCACATGCTGAATTCATGTGAAAAGGAAATCACAATATTTACATCTGTTTAAAGATACCAATCCATATAAAAGGGAATGCAAAGGTAAACTCCAAAGAGACTAATAAAGACACACAAACATATTCTGCAGTTTTCAAGAACTGTTTATACTCTATTCAATTAAAGCCAGTACGAAGGCATGATCTCTTGCTTGCTTTTTCTGCAACAGCTAATAGGATAACTTCTCCCAGTTGTCACTTGGAAAAATGTGTATTCATATCTTGACACAGTCAACATCTAAGTGAGTCTACATCCATAAACATAGGAATTTACACATTTTAAGATGGCTCTGCTATTTGCAGTCATAGTGTCACATAGTAAAAGTAGCTTGCTGACAGTGAATGGTGCTGCTCTGGTATCTCCCACAAGCCAGCACACACAGATGCAGCCAGGGTGTCTCTGTCTTCCCTGGAACTACAGGCAGCACCAGCACAGGGAAACCAAGCATGGTCACTTATTTTCTGGAGTTTGTCCTTCCAGAAGAGCTTTGATCTTAGAAAACAAATGTAAACTGAAACAGATACCTATTGAAAAGTCACTTTGCATATTTTGCTGGTAGTAGAAATTGGAGGTTCCTGAAAAAATCCCTGAGTGCACAATACCAAACCAACATCAAAAAACAACTTTATCTTTCAGCAGAAGTAAAAAGATCTCTGTGGTTTAGGTGCTGGCTAAATGAAGAAGGTGTTTACAATGAAGTCACCTGGACTGGAAGCCACAGCAGGAGACAACGCCTGACAAAATTTTCTGTATAGCTGAACACTGATCCCAGAGAGTTACTCTGTGATGTTTTGACCTGTTTACCCTTGGCAGAGGGGGGAAGGAAAGTCGCAATGACAAATTGCTATCCATGCCAAGAGAGCTCTCTTCCTTTTCCTGACAAGGCTTCCTCAACAATGAATGGCAGCTTCCTTGGATAGTCACACAACAAAAATGTGATTTACTGCTTCATATAACCGAACCTCCACCAGATAAGTCACCACCCTACACCAGACAGCTTGACCTAACAGGCACTGGGGAGACTGTTCTCTGAACAGACATGGCCTTCTAACACAGCTGTGAGTGGCAGAAATACATTTGCCACTTAAACCCACCAGTGGCAAGAGAGACATTCTTTGGCATATGTGAACATAGGCAATACATTAGTCTACAGCAAAAAACAATCCTTCACTGGCAGGGATACATGGGCTGGATGACTTCATTTGTCTTCTAGTCGTAATAGGAGGAATTCCCTTCATGAAGTGTAGTTTTGCTTTCCCTCAGCATTATAGCATCTATGGGTGAGGGTAAAAATTTGCTACCATCCAACTACATAAATGCAGATTATATAAAAATGGGATTTTTCTTCAGTCATTTCCCTTTCTACCTTTGCCAGAAATACAGACACGTGCTTTCACCTTCAGTGACTTCATGTCACTTAGTCAAAATAGGTGGTGTCCAAACATACAGTTCCATTTTCACTAATCATTTCACAGTAACAGCACACAAATCAATCTGTCACTGGGTCTTTTCACTCACTGAATTTGCAAAATCTGTTTCCTTTGTTTTCTTCAAGAACTACTTAGTCCTCTCTGCTCTGTTCAAAACTACATCTAAGTGATGCCATTATTTATGCATCCACTAGCAATGCATCCACTATGCATCCTCTTCAAAGCTTAACAGCACAGTTCACACAAATCTCTTCTTCTTCTCAAGTGGAACAGGTCAGATCTAGGCACCACTTCCACAGTTATGTCAAAATTAACTAGAAGGAAGATTGCATTAATTGAATTTCAAGACCCTGTACTACAAGTTCAGTCATGACTACCTAAAGCTAAGAGTAAACTAAAACCATCAAACAATACTATTCCCATTGATTTTAAAATAGTGTATCAGTCTGGAAATTTGTCTCTATTTTACAGTTTTGCCTTTTGTCCAACCCACCACTTATCTTCTGACTACAAAAGTCATTGGATTCACCATTTAAAGTACTTTTCGTAACAAATGGGATCCAGAAGGTTTCCTGGAGGAGAGTTATAGACTTTCAACCACAGCAAGGTCATAACTTCTGATCAGTGTGCTACAGGTTTCATAGGATTTTGAGCTATCTTGCTGAATTGGCATCAGCATTTTTTAGTTTAGTTCATTACAAATGCTTCCATGAACATTTAGGGCAGAATTCCTAAGATGTTCATGCATCACCAGCAGGTGTTTCCAAAGCATTTGCCAAACTTGTTCTTTGAAGAAATGGCAAAGCACTCCAGTTTTCTACAAACACAGCTGGCAGCAGAAGTCAAGGTTTCCAGATGCAACAAGACAACTTGGGCAAAATCCATCAGCGCTGACAAAAGAGCCATCCACGTTCCTATCAGCAGGTTTCTGGTTTTACATTTACTTCACCAGAACAAGTTAGGGAGCCAAGTATTTGCCCTATCCACACATGTACATAAGAGCAAAAAAATTCTCCCCTCACCTACCTGCTGAATCAGTGATCTGGCCTCCTTCGATACATGGTCTGGTATACTCAAAGAAGTGTGAGTGTTTATTCCTGATGGATGGCACTCAACCAGAGACTGGAGGAGAAAAGGAAAAAAGGAAAAAAAACACCAAAGTAGGCAGGCACATTTATTAATTTCACAACTGCAGTGTTAGATTATCTCCTAATATCCATGCAAATTTAACACACAAAGCCAAAATTCAGCGCTTCCTAGTATGAAGTACTGGTTCTGGGAGGAACCAGTCTACAGGTGCTGATGAGCTCCCTGAGATACAGCTTTAGAACATTTACATCTTAAAGCTTCCATTCCATTGCTCAAATTTGAAGAGCCTGGGAATTTGGTGGACTTTGCTTTCTTCGTGCAGAGCTGTCAACCAAACACCAGTTTGATCTGGCTGAGCACTCTTTGTCTCAAAATACTGAATCAGTATGTGACAGCAACATATGGCTTCTATGCAGTCCCAGGAAAGAATACTCGAAGTATTAGGGCAAAAGTTTTGTACATGTACAGACAGAATGTTACAGAACTTGGATTTCACTGTAGCTAAGAGGGCAGCATAGTTTTGGTTATTTTTTTCAGTCCTTAGTTTGATACAGCTTTATTAAGTTGTTCTGCTGAAGGCTGGGCATGTTTTGTTTCTCTTGTTGCATGCAGACTAAGCAAATTGAGAGTGCTCAGGTTGGTAAAGCTCATCTGAGAAAGACAATCAAATGAATCACAACTGGGAACACCACTGGTGAGAAACTACTGGCCAAGAAGTCACTTTTATCGAGTCACTTGCCCCCAGCCCTACCTTCCCAGTGAGAAGTTCGAAAAGAATGGCACCCAGGCTCCACCAGTCACAGGCTTCTGTCTCTTCTAGGATAGCACCAACCTCTAAACATGAGACATTTCAATTAATATTAAAAAGGTCAGTTACACCTTCAAAATTAACATATATTTACAAGGTGACTGTTTAATGCTGACAGAACATATACTAAATACCACAGAGCTTTCATTACGCCTGCAATTTAGTTAGCCCTTTAGCCACCTACAGATTGCATTGTTCAAGCACAGCAACACCATATATTTCATGCATAATTTGTCTTTTCCATGCATACACAGGCACTTCCTAGACTTGCAGGCATTACAGTTATGATTCTTCTATACTGGACAAAACTGGACAGTGACAGACAGTAAAGCAAAACATATTTAGAGAATTCCCCTTGGCCAGAAGAGCTGAGCAGACCAGAGTGGCCTGAAACATCCATAAAAGCAGCACTAGGGAGGGTGCAGTAGTCTACTGCATGCCTTAGTTTTGTCTTAGAGAGCAGGATTTGTCTCATGGCTAACCCACACCCTTTCCTGGGATCACCATGGGAGGCTTTTCACAATGGTCTCATAGAGATATCAAATCTTTCCACAGCATAACCACTGCCAGTGACTCTGTATTGCTACAGCCCAGCCCAAACTGTACATGGGTATGAAAAGTTGTTTCCCCTTGCATCCAACCCAACACTGCTATTGTGCACCGGCACAAGGGACAGCAGGGAGGGGAGATGGGAGTGACAGTCCCTGGCCATACACACACACGTATTCAGTCGCATGATGTGTGCAGAAAACTTGGCCTTCACTGACTCAGGCTTTAAACTACAAAAATTATTAAATACAAACATTATTAAATACACACCACACTGTCTGCTCTAAAGCAGGCAGAAAACCAGATTGCAATGAAGATGAAATCTTCATTTTGACTGTCAAAAAAATGCAGAAGCTGCACTAAAATAGCTTTGGTGGCAAAAGCCACGAGAGCTCCCCAGCAGAGGACAACAATTAGCATACAGTCACATAGCTGTTACTGTGAAAAGCAGTGCAGCATGGGCAAAAAATCCTGCTCATCATTTTATGGAGCTTAGCATGAGCACGGCCAAGGAGAGCTCCAGATGAGTCCCAGCGCAGGGTCAGGAGAGGGAGGCATCACCTCAGAGCTCCCCAAGAGGCAGGAAGCACACCCAGGCTGAGCTCAGGGATGTGCAGAGGGCTGCCCCCTCCTCAGGCAGCTGCCACACGAGCTGGAAGAGGCTCAGCACCTCACAGAACTGAGGCTGCTGTTTCAAGAGCAACAAGGAAGGATGGCTCAGACATTGTTTCTTGAGGTAGGACATCCCTCACACTGAAAAGTTTACTGCACTTAATGGCCTTTGAATGACCGATACATCACTATAAGGGTGCCACACATCAGAATTTATTCCACTCCTTACAGATTGATACTCCTACCAGCACCAAGAAACTTTTACAAAGATGTAACAGCAACCACATGAGGAACTGTAGCAGCATAATTACATCCATTTTTAAAATGTTTTACCAACCCATGTAAGCACCCAGATGAAGCTGAAATTGTGGTAAATTGAGAGAATTTGTGTAAAAATCAAAATTTGTTCCTGCAATTTATTTTTAAAGCTCTTCAGAAAGGCAGACCTTCTAGGTAACTGTCCTTTAAAAAAAAGAAAAACAAACAAAAAAAAAAAAAAACCAAAGCAAACAAAAAAACCCCCAAAGTTTGGCCTTTCCACACAAACCTGCTGGTGAAAGGTTTTCATAGCATTTCTCAGTGAAACCTACTAAATGGAAATGCCTTTTCAGTTCAAGGGAGCTTTCTTCCCAACAAGTGAAGATTTTTATTTTTAAATTAAGTTACACACTTATTACAGAATAAGGACAGCAAAGCCAAGAATTAATAAGATTGACTACTACATTCTCAGCTCCTATACTACCATTAACTATCCCATATTGACACACCTTCAATTTTATAATAATTCCACAAAAGGAAATAATCCATTCTTCCCAAATACATTCAGTGGGAATGGGTCTCATGAGTTACAGCCCAATAGAAAAAAAAATTACCTAAATATGGGAAAAAAAATATAATTCAGAGCACAGAGGAAAGAAATTCTACAAAAAATTTTTTTTCTCAGTTTTGGTATTATTTCCTTTCATGTTGGCAATCAGAGATGCTGATCCAGTTCTCTGAAGACCCAAAGTTACACTGCCTTCCTTCACAGAACTGTTCATTACAGGAAGTAGCACTGATGAAGAAAATGGACATATATAGAATCAGAGTCAAAAAGTAAACCAGAGTCTACTTCTTCAAAATCCAAGCTCATATTTCCAATTTCAAGAACACTTTCAATATATGCCAAGCCAAAAAAAAATGTCACTGCAGTTCTCTGACAAGAGCAGCACTGAGTTCTTCCATCCATTTTGGCCATGACCAAACTGACACGAGTGGAATAAATTAAGAACAGTCAAGTAACACAGATTTCTCTCAGGACTGAACAACTCTGCCTGTATTCTCATGCACAAGCAGAAACTGCATGACAAGTCATCTGAACCAACACAGAACAGAAAATGGAAAACTCAGCTGAGGGCAACGCCTGAGTCCCCTTTTTCACAAAAACTAAATTTTAGCCCAACTTTTTTCCTATCATGCAATGTCTGCTTTCCTGCTGCTTTCCCTAGGTTCCAAAGTTTCCTTGTTTCAGGTTAAAATAAATGTTTTCCTTAAAAAAACAAAAAAAAGGAAAAATCACTGTGTATACTACAAATAAACATATGTTGTTTACATTTCCTTACTTCAAACAGATCATGTGACTTCTGATGCAATACACTGATCATAATAAGCCCAGGATACCACATCAATATTACTGCATTTTATCTTGACTAAACATCATGGGAAAATTTAGAAACTGTAGATTATGAAGTGCTTTTGAGGGACACAGAGTAGCTGGCTAATATAATATACCACACAGGGCATATGCTTTTTTTAAAGCTTCAATATTGCAATAAATCTGAACTACAACATCTGCCTTCACTAAGAAAACATTTTCATCTCAATCCATCGGCAAAGTAATTTAGACAATAAATGGTAGTGACACATAAGCTTAAGTGAATAACATGGGGATATTTGTGCCAAATCTTTCCTTCATGAACCTTGAAATCAAGGACCTTACCCGGATTTGTATAAAAATAAACATGTGTACACATGTACACAGTGTCGGTGATTCTAGGACTAGCAGAACAACATCTGCAAAACTCAACATTCATATCATCCTCAAATAGAAAACATTCATATCATCCTCAAAAACATTCATATCATCCTCAAATAGAAAATCAGAGAAATAATAAAGTAGTGAAAAAAAGACAATAGCTCTTCCAACTACTGCAATTTCATTAAAGGGAGAGCTTTTCCTCTTTCTCCCTTCCTGAAGCATGGCCATGACATCCAGCACCAAGTAGCACAAGTCAACAGCAATGCTAAATTCCTGCACAAAGCAATTCCTGCAGCAGCCGCTGGGATAACTGAAGGGAAGGAGACTTGTAAAATGCTATCAGGTTTAGACAGGGACAGATGGTGCAGGTAAACACCTTCACTACCCTGCACTGTCCTCCTTCCAGAGCAGCTGCTCTCAACTGAAAGGCCATTTCTTTATGGTTTCCGTACTTATCTCAATATTTGCATTATACACAGCAACACCTTACTTCCTGATAAGGGAGACGTAGCTGACAACACTCTATTTTAAACAGTGCCAGTTCTGAAGTAAAAAGCAGAACTTCACCTCTCCTGAACACACATTCTCAATAAAGCTATTAAGGGTAAACCAAGGCCTATTTTCTCATTCTTTCTACAGCACCTTTACTTGAAATATACCCTTCATGCTGAAGGATTTTAAAGGCTTTTACTAGCACACCTGCCACATTTTCTTCCAAAAATAGCTTCCTCCAGGCTGACAATAATGCCTCATGACCAGCACACACAAACACTAGTTAAGATGAAAGAAGCCTGGCTTACAGGAGGCCTAAGACATTCACTGTGCAACTCAGGCCAGATGGCTTGTGAATCACCAAGAACAAAAACTTAATCAAAAATTTTGTAGGACAAACTGTAACATCAAAAAAAAGATGCATCTCAAGTCAGCTCACAGGAAAACTGACTCTAGACTCTAGGTGGATGTAGTGCTTCCCCAGACACCTAGGAGTCAGGAAAGGCTTTGCACTGAGATGGTTTCTTGGAATTAAGAAGAGTAAGCATTTCAAAACCTGAGGAGGCTCTTTCTCTTACCCCACACTCCAAGCACAAACAGCGTACTCTCAAGTATCATTTCTGCACTGATAAGAAAATAAGGAGACCCATCTGAACTACCATCAGGTATCTTAAACTGTTCATGAGTAATTGGACTTGTTAAACATCCTGAAAAGAAACACAATGTATTCCCCTTCTGTGGCCACTAAGATAAACATTGCATGAAAAACCATTAGTGACACTTGGAAATTCTATTTACCTTACACTCACCTAATTTTAAAAGATTACTGTTTTATCATATTTTGATATCTATATATGTAAAGAAACATTTCCAGAGAATCAAATAAAGCAACTCCAACCTAATTCACTCTCATCAGACTCAGTCAGCCAAGATACCATAAGGTACAGTCACTAAATAAAACATCCCACAAGCAGTCTGGCCATAACGCTTTGCCTAAAATGCTTCAGCAATTTATAAAGCATAGAATTGAACCATCTATATTTAAGTATAAGAAGTTTATCATGGTCTTTAAACAATAAAGTAGTGAGGCAAGTCCAATGAACATTTGCTAAGATCAAATGGAGTATGAAAATAGGAAGTTTCATTTGAAAGTTATTCAAAAACATATAAACACCTATGTTTCTCTTTAGAAAAAAAAAAAGAAAATAAAAAATAATAGAGGGAACTGTGGTTGTTCTTTCTTTTAGCAGCCCAAGCTGGAATCAAAACTTCCTCTAAAATGATCATGTGACATAAGAGAAAGTTTTATTGCTGTTCTGTTATTGAAACAAAGCAAACATTAATTAACCTCATAGCTAGCTCCATTTACTTTCATAAGGCATCTTGTACACTATCTTCAAGTTTTAGTCCCCTCTGTAATAATAATAATCATAATCATAATCATAATAAATAAACACAGGTAAAGTACACTTTCTTCTGGAGTTAACAACTGGCTTTTATGACAGCCAGATTAAAACATCAGATTTTTACAAATCAGCAGCTTGGACACATCTTACTGCTTATTCTGGTTACAGAGCCTAAGAAAAACCACAAGACCATGTACTTCACCTGAAACACGCAGTGTACTTACAACAAGCCTGAGTACAAATGAGATCAGGTTTTTTTCAGAAAATACCTGATGCTCTCCCCAAACCTATGCTTTCAATTAGCTACTCCAAGTTCACAACATTTTGTGTTCTGGGAGCAGTCAGTTGTTGTCATTTTCTGTGGAACACTCAGGTGTCTCTAGAGAGCTGTCCCACTCCAAATGCTTGTTGTAAACCTGTTACTCCCAGTAATCAGTACTTCTTCTGCACCTCCAGACCTTATTCACACCGGCCATGTATTTTTCATGTTAATGTTTAATCCTATTTCCTACTGCCAGGGCTTTTCAAATCAAGCTTCTGATTTTGATGCCCAAAACTCCTTCACCTATCCAGATTTTTTCTTTTCTTTTTAGGATAATCCTGAGACATTAATGTCACACAAAAATCTAGGACAGAGTCAAAGATAAAAAGCAGGAAGTCCAGTCTTACACTATAACCACGAGACCAGCCCGCCCCTCGACACCTCTCAGGGTCAATGGCACTTTAATCTACCACAGTTATTTTGCTTCTTAAATAATCTACTCAAATTAAATTACTATAATACAGAATAGCAGATTTAATGAGTGCCTGCAAACTCCTACTGACAAACACACACACAAATAACATGCAGTTTTTCCAGCATCAAATGTCTATTTGGTAAACAGAGGCAAATAATCTTTTTCCTTATTCAGTAAATAAAAATTATAGCATGCAGGCTAATAATATCAACTAGCAATTTTTATTTTCATGCCACATATTTGAGGTGATCAACTGCAATTTGCATCTGTATTTTCAATTGTTTAAGAGCAGAATTGACATCTTCATTTGGGAGTACAAAAATCAGGTTGCACATTGAAACATTTTGGTCTGTTTTTTTGGGAACAAAACCCTTCACGCACAAAGCCTTCTTTTTGCTTAGGTTTTGCACTGTGTACAAGTAACAGCAGATTACATAAAACCAAATTTACCATATATTTATGTGTAGGCTTCTGTGAAGGCTAGTTTGTGTAAATAAGGCTTGATTATAGCACACAGCTTATGAAAGCATCAGAATAATACGATGCATTACTGATGGCCAGTTTCCTACTTACATTTTCTATGAAGCTAAGCTCCCTTTGGCTTTAGGATCTCAAGCAGCAAATCTCCAGTTTTTAGTAAACACAGTCTGGCAAAAACTTGTTGTTTAAACAAGAAAGAAAAAAGACTCTAAAGGCAGCCCAGTCTGAAACCTCGTCCTCCAAAAACACTACAGGGATGCAACAGAAAGCATCCTCACTGCTGGAGCAAGAACTCGGGGAGTGTAAATAAAACATCTCATTCACACATCATATTTACACAAGATGTCAGACCAGCAAGCTGCATCTACAACGACACTTCACAGGTTAGACTTAAGGATTTCTCTTCATGAGAAAATTCTCAAATCTGTTTCAGCTGAAGACAGCCTTGACTAGGCTATGGCTGCAGACCATTCTGTCTTTCTCACAGGTCTTAAGCATGCCGAGAAGGGTCTTTTTTTTAAAAAAAGTTACCAATTTGGCTTTTTAAATTGTGACTGTCGAGAATGGAATACAACTATTACTGTATTTAAAAGTTAACAACTCTTTATATTTAAGATCACAATGCTGGCAAAATCAATACTTAAAATAACAGAAGGTGATAATTTGCATTTCAAAATTCATCTATCTTTCTTTTCCCTCAATTAGACCAAAACATGTTGATTCACAGGTTTGTGTGTGTGTGTGTGTTTCTTTTTTAAACTTATTTATAGAGCAGAATAATGGCCCCCCTGCTAGGCTGGCATTTGCTCAAGTTTCTGTCCATGTAAATTGAATCTGTTACTGGAATTTTCCCCCCTTCAGAATACCAAGGCACATTAACCAAGAGATAAAGAGATACATTGCTGATATTATCAGCCACCAGGCAGGTGGATAAAGCAAGGGATTTTTTGTTAGTTTTTGTGGGGATTTTTTGGACAAATATGTGATAAGAGCTCTCAGGGGGCATGGAGAGCAAAGGGCTGTTTAAACAGAAGTGAATCATTCTCATCTGATCTGCTAATAACTTTGTATTCAGACATCAGCTGCTCAGCACACTTTAAAATGTTCAGAAAACAGAATTACTATAAAGAGGAAGAAAGTTACAGGAAACAAAACACATAAACCTCACAATAGTCACCTTAGCCATATTAACCCAGCAGAAATTCTCAGTTACGAGTGCTTAATTTCTTCTTTAAAAGCAAATAGGTTATTCTTGGCCAAAACCCCCACAGTTTCACTTGAAGTGGTGGTGAGTTTATATGGTATGATTTATAATCCAATGTTTCCCTTGTGAATTAGAGAAACAACATTTCACTTATCATAGGTGAACAGCAAAGATTTAGTTTGGCCATTAATCAAAGTATAGCACAGGCACTACTTTTAAGTATCTGCAGACAGCTTTGTTGGTGCCGGAGTCGGTTTAGCAGGAACTTTTGTCTTTTTAAATTGAGCAGAACTATACAGCAGTAAAGAGTGACCCCGCCACACCAACAGATTCAACAGCACCATAACACACCACGACTCTGAGCTTGTGAGCACAATTCTTGATGTGCAAATCATTACAAATGAGCCGCATCTTCCGTCTCCAGTTCGTAGGAGAAGTTAAGCAAATTAGAGGCAGCCAGCGCGACAGCAGCATCCATTAATGGTACAATGCCACCTCCCGTCGGCTGCGCGGAAGTGCCACCCCTGCAGCAGATGCAGCCCTGCTCGTAACTTACACACGATGTAAAATGACAATTGCTATTTCACACAAAACTAATTATGCTGCTCGCAGGGAACGGGATGCAGCTTTTTAAACTATTCCCTTCCCTCAACTTTCTGACACTTCTGCATTTATAATGGTTGTAGTTGTTCTGTTACTTTATATATGCACTGCATAATGTCTTTTTGACATACGCAGTCAAACTGCCTCTCCACTTTTTCGTAGGACAACAGGAGCCGAGCAAGTCCCTGTGCTTCACCAGGATCACTGTTTCTGTACCAATGCTGCCTTGCTTTACCTTAATGCAAGGTTACATTCTAGTGTACAGAAAGCCTTAAACACAAAATCCGAGATCTGCAAACAAGTTCCACGTAGGTGGACCTCTATTCTCCATTGGCTCTGAAAAGCTTCCACACTAATACATTACTACCCGTCGCCTGTCCAGCAATTAGGTCTCAATATATAAATTGTAAAATTTAGACTTCATGTTTTTCTTCAGCAAATAAAATGACTTAAGATTTAAATACATCTTCATGCCCTTCACTGCAAACCACTTTATAACTTACACTGTAGAAAAGCAACATCTGAAACCTCATCAGTTGAAAAGCTACAACTGTTTCAAATAGATGTTTAAAACTTTCACATAACTCCGCAACACAATTTCCTATTTTAAACTGAAGATATCCTGCAATCTGTTTAAATTTCATTCATCCTCTCCTTGTTCTGCCTCCAAAATTTGCTCCTCAAAAATCAATGCAGAAAAAGAACCACAGCCCTAGAATCATCATCTGTTCTCAGTCTCCAGCAGCAGACCCTAAAAAGCAAGGTTTATTGATAGACACCTTCCCCTTCTTGCCTACTTTCAAAGAGTGCACTTATTTAAATACTAAATTGTTGAAATCATGTAGCATACAAGTTATCGTACCCAAATCTATTGTAACTCCAACTCTGCTAAAAACACACAGCAAGCTAAACACAAAATTTTTACAAGCCAAGTTTCAGTGCATCCTTCAGCCAGGAGAGAAAAGAAGAGGGAAGGCTGAGTACCCAGAGGAAGGGCAACACAGCACATAATCCTGAAAACACCAGGAAAATTCAAAACAAGATAAAGACTCCCTTTGAGTCACTTACTTTAGATATGGTGTTTTATTATTGTAAGAAATCATAAGACCTGATAAAATTTTGGGAAGGTAATTGTTCACCTTTACAAAACTACAGCATTTCCCTCAGCAGAAAAAAAAACAAGTTGTGAGAAACACTTATATTAAAAAGCAACTGAAAAATAGTATTAAAACCTCGAAACTTGTTCCTAGTGTACTAAACTGAAGCACAAATACAATTTCAAAATCCTTATTCCAAGAAGCAGCTTGAGGAGCAATGCTTTCATGATAAAGGGGTTCCAGGGACATGGCACACTCCTCATAATGAAAAAAAAAATATATCATCCAAATGAAGCTTTTTTTCTCCTGTAATATTGGAACCTAGAGAAATCCTATTAACACAATTATTTTTTTAAACATTGGTCAAAAGTTCTAAAGCCACATTTACCAGCAGCAGTAGCCCTAAGAAAGCTGCTTTGGACTCAGCTATACACCATTATTGAATCATTACTCATAACAGAATGGCACTTGGCTCCAAAATATATTTCATGATGCTAAGTTATACCAAGTATTACTCTCCTACCTAAAAATGAACATGCAACAGCTACACTAAAGTACAAGCATGCTTCACAGAGATAACATTAAGATCAAGAAATATGAAAGAATCATAGAGCAATGCCAATTCATCCACCTTGAATGTATCTAATATTTGCATTTGCAAACCTTCACCTTGCAGCTCACCAGTTGCAGACACACAAAGCAAACACAGCCTGGGGTAGGGCAGAGAGGGCAGAGAGGGGAGGGCAACTTCAGCAAGAAATGCCTGGATGGGTACCACACCTGTGCTGTGAGGTGGAAATAATGACGGTGGGGAAAACTTCATTCTTGCATTTGGGGACTTCTAAATATTATTTCAACTGCTCCCTAAACACTTAATTACTGCAGGAGTTGGCTGGTTGGGGCTTAGGGGGCAAAAAAAGCCTCTCTTTGGATCCTCATTAAAGTACAGAAAAATTAAGCTTTGACTTTCACAGCTCATTAATGATGACAGGGTGGGAAAAGGCTGCACTTCCATCTTTGTTACAACTCAACTGGGGAGCGCTTTGTTCGAGGCTGGGTTAGGGAGGCAGGAAAACACCTCTCTAACAAGTTGTCACACATGTTGGCAACCTGGACAACCATTTATTTAACAAACACAGTAATTGCTGGGATTCCCCAATTATCTTGTTCTTGAATAAAACTGGCATGAGGGTAGAACGAAGGTGTTGGATTTACTTTGATAGGTGAAAAGAATTATTTTCTGTAATACCTGCCCTTTTGACTTGCACCAGAGCAGAAAAGATTTTATTTTCTATTTATCTCAAGAAGCTGACATACAAAATTTGCTGAGACCCTACCACCCTTACTCAGAGAGACAGTTCCTTACTGCATTTCACTTGCAGAACAAAAACACAGAACAAACACCTGATGCCAAACCAAATTCAGAACTTCCACTGCTGGTAACTCCTAATTCTAAATTTTTCTGAGCACATTTGCAGACTCTGAAGTTGAGGACTACCTGCATGACAAGTTGCAATACCTGGCCAGACCACGCGCTCAGCAGAAAGTTATGCCGGCATTTCAAAGTCAGAATAAAAACGTAGTAATTTCAACTCTAAACACAGTTTTTATAAGCTAGCTATGAAATTTTTAAAAGATGAAGCTGTGTGTGAAACACCTGATTTTTGGCTGTCATTGCCAGAAATCACAGACAGCTATATTAGCAGCAAATAAATAGAGAAAAGGAAAAGAGGGAGGGCTCAGTTTCAAGTGCCATCCTTGCTATAAAAACCCAAGAGATATTGATTTTATCACCCTCATGATTGATGAAAGCGGTTCTAAGAAAAGAGCTCTCTAAACTATTTCAAAGCCCACTGTAGCTCATCAAAAATGTCAGAAGCATCTCTGAGCCTATTAGGGCTGTATTTTTCAAACCTCTGTGGTTCTCCCCCCACCACCCATGTCCTTTGCATGTATAAATTTTTGATTTTTAAGGGTCTTAGTGCCACCTTTTCAATCTCACTTGCTCTTTTCAGTTACCAAGATGTACTCAGACATAGGAAATAACTGCAAGAAAACAGAACATTCCTAACTTGCTTAAACAAGACATTCAGTACAATTACACGTTATGGAAATGACATAACAAACACCACCACAGTTCAACAATAAAGCAGTTATGAGCCCTGTAGCTTTTTAAGACATTATGGAAAAGAAGCAAAGAAAACTCAGATATTGCATGATCTCAAGCTGTTTGCTACAGAGACTCCATGAGAAAATGAAAGCTGCTAATCTACTTTCCAAGTGAAACATTGTAGGTGATTGCTCTAACCTGGGGCACAGTACATTCTCTCTATGGCATCGTTGTCACAGGAATCTTCAACCTCCCTCCACCTGCTAAAATACGTTAGCTGAATGTGTCCTAAAAACAAAACGACAGGAGAAATCAAAACATTTTTCCCTTCCATTTTCTGCAGAAGTGAACTGTAATTACTCCTTTTGTAGCTAAAAACAGTATCATTAAGAATAATGGCATCATTAAGTACTAGAAGCTATTACTGGGGGTGAATTTGCTGCACTGATAATGAAGCTCTAGACAGGAAATGAAGATACTAATTACAAGATAAAACGCCTACTCAGTTAATTGGAAGCAACAGCGAATAAAAAGAAATGCATTTGCAAAAGTTCCTGACCTCTATCATTCAATAAGATGTTGTTTGGGTTCAAATCGCGGCACACAATTCCTTCTCTATGTAAAGCATCAAGGGCTACCACCATTTCAGCTGCCCATCTTTGAATGCAATCCTCTGGGATATTAAACCTGGAGGTTAGCACTAATCTCTCATCGAGGTCCTGAAAAATTTGATGTATTTCCTTCTGCCCTGCTCCTGCTGTTTTGTCTTCCTTCTTTGGTGCAATCTTTTTACTTTCAGCTGCTGGTGACAAAGCCGAGTCTGTCTCCTCTTTCCCGCTGTCTTCAGTTTGGTTGGAAAACAGCGACACTCCATCATTTCTTAACATGTCCAAGCTAACCTCTTGAGCACCTGAGAGTGGGTTGGAAACACATGACCTTTCTTCTTTGCTTTTCATGTTTAAGGAGCAGGCCCCAAGCTCTTGAAACAGAGCCCCGTCTTCTGAACCACCTACCTCTTGGTCAGATGTAAAGAGGGTCCCAAGAGCTCCCTGAGTGACACCGCTTTGCTCATTTGCTTCCTTGTGGGCAGGATCACCCACTTCTGGTGCCACATGATTTGGTTCTTGATCAAATGCTTTGCATGGCTCTACAGAATTATTTAATTGCAAGACATCAGGTGTTTCTAACAACTTTACTTCTGACATGTCCCTGTCAGATTTTGTAAACTTTGTTGGCCTTGACACGGCTGGCTCTTCTGTTTCATCAGACATGCCTGGTAAGTTTATTAGAAGATCAGGCCTTCCTTCATCAATGCTATTCACATCATCAAAAGCAGCATCCTTAAAGGAGATAACTGGCACAGAGTCATTTGAACCCCTGCTCACAGTGTCATGAGCTTTCACACCCATTTTGCTCTCCAGGGCATCCAAGCTTCTGTCATGATCTGGGACGGTAAACAATGGCTTTAAAGGCTCTGATTTCAGGTTATATAATTTTTCTCCAAAATCAAGCCCCAGGAGTTCACTAGTGCTATCTTTGCTGTCTATCCTGAAGAGTTCCATGGGGCTGTTCTTGGATCTAGTTAACGAGTCCAGTATCCTAGTAGGGCTGGCTATTTCGGACTCAGCATCATCGATGAACAGCTTTCGTTCCTGAGGTGCAATCTGGGAGGTGAAGCTGTCACTGCCAACAACACTGCACTTCTGCAGGGAACTCCTCTCTTTGGTATGCAGCCCTTCACCCTCTGCTTTAGCCACTGGTTCCTCATTTAGGGAGCCAGAGTCAATTTTTTCCTGCCCGTACTCATTGCACAACGTTAAATAACTAGTGGTGCACTCCTCTTCTGAGCTGGATGCCGAGTCCATCCACTTGGAACTCTCCTGGCCATCTTCCTGGTTGCTGCTGTCATCCTGAGAGCTTGGTGTCAGGCTGCTCCTCAGTGGGACCACCTTCAGCATGCTCTCCCCATAGCTTTCTCTGGAATCGGTGCTGCTACCAGTTTCTTTAGGACTAGGTGTTGGTTGCTCCAGGTAAATTTTAGTTGAACTGGATGTTCTGGATTCAGGAATCTCAAAGCTCTCTTCAGGGCTTCTGTTTAAGAACTTACTGACGTAAGACCACAGTTTCCCACCTGAAAAAAAAGAAAAAGAGAAGGGATCTCTCAATTTCACTCAAAATAGAAAATTTTTTATGAAACAGGAAAATATCCTCACTCTCACTATATACTCTATCCTTATGACCACAGTTAGTTGGATCTGCTACCTCAGCAGGAAATAATCACAGGGACCACAATTTGCTTTTCACGTAGATTTGTACTATTACATAAATATTTAAAGAGCTGCATCTGAGACTAAGCCGCTGGGTTTTGTTTTTAAACTTCTGTAAAGTCTCATTTCAGAGTGTGTCTCAAGTTGCACAGTGGTCACTACTCTCTACCTGCTGTCTCAAAAGAAGTAAAAACTAGGGAAGATCAAATGGTTTAGTGCCCATCACCCCTTCTGCCTACACTGAATGATTCTGTATCACAGCTCTAAACTCATAAGCAACATTAGCGGAAATGGACTGAAAACTAAGCAGCAAGGTCAGTAAGGGAAATTACCATATTAGCAGGATATTTTCAGGGTCTGTGTCTCTCTGAAGAAGTTGGGGTTTTTTAGTTAAATATTGATTTATTTCTCCCATTAACTTTAGAATTCAAAAAAAGTTTTTTATGCTTTGCTGCACCACACAAGGATTTATGAATACTGTTACACTGGCAAACAGTTCCTTCAAAGCACCTAAGAAAGTTACATCTCCAAAAATAAGTTACATTTAAAAAAAACAAACCAGGACTCCTCATGTTTCCAAACACTGCACATATTTAAAAAAGCTTACAAATTTCAAAACATAATTTTAGCAAAATAATTCAAGAAGTTACTGTACCTCTTATATGTGCCATAGAATTTGGCTTAAAGTTAGAAAGTCTCCTTTGATAACTTCAGGAAAAATGCACTGTCAAGACATTTCTATTTAAAAGATCGTACAAAAATTCTCAAAAATGCAGGACTTCTAACAAATCTTTGTAAAAGAAAAAAGTAAGTATCCAGCCCACTGGGCATCTGCAGAGTTGGTGGGTTTTTGTTGGTTTTTTTTTACTTATTTGGATAAAACAGCTTTATATTTTTCCAAAATACATTCTTTAATAGTTTGGGGCTTTTTTAACACTCTCTGTATCAGGCAAAATTCCTTTAAAAAGTACAATAAAAGAAGAAAGTATTTATCATTGCCTAGGAACAGATTTTCTATACTCCCAGGTATTTAAAAAAAAAAACTTATCAAAGACAGAAAAACCTTGACACTTTAAAAAATTAATTTGAATAATATAATGTGGAGTTTTCCTGCCCTCCATCCTCCTGGCTAAGACAAGACTTGTTTTTCAAGGGGAAAAAAAACCTCGCTGGTTGTGGTGAAACTAAGTATATTAAAAACACTAAGAGGGAATTCTAACAGCTTGAGTCCAATGGTAAAAACGACAATTTAGATCTGTTAATCCACATGGTTTCTGCCATAAGCTACAAATGGATTTAGCACCAGGTCAGGATGACCCTTGCCACCTTCTAGAATGTGATGAGAAAGGACAGCAGGCAAACAAACACGAGCAAAGGGAAGCAATGCTCACAGAGAAAGGAATAAGAACTGTTACACTGCCCACTGTATGGCATAAGCACTTTAAATACTTACCCCAGAGGTGCATCCAAAACATGCACCCCAAAGTGTGCCCTGCCACAGCAGCAAGGCACAGCCCCTGAGTCCCCCCAGCAGAGCAGCAGCTCCTCAGCCCAGCGAGGCAGGGCAGGGACTGACTCTGAGCCTGCCTGGGCACAAGCGACCCGAGGCCCTGTGTTGGTGACACCGAGGGCCCTGGCCCTTCCAGAGCTGCCTCACGAGCAGGATTTCACCCCAGAGAGAAGCAGGGAGCCCGGGCAGGCTCCCCAAGTGAGGCCACTTGCTTTAAACACAACACGTGGCACAGCAGCTCAGCAGGGCAAAGGCACCCTGCCCTCTGAGCCCCACAGCTTGCACAGGACTTCAGGATTACTGGTCTGCAGCTGATTTGGTGAAAATAAAAGTTGTCCATTCCATAATCACCAACAGTTCTTTTCTAATGTTACACTTCTAGGTTTATTCATATTTTTGCTATAAAATGGCAGAGAGATGAAACAACAGAAAAGAGAATGAGAAAGAGCATGAGATCATACATAATTTTTATATATGTGTGAAAGAGTTTATCCTCTTTTTCACACTTCTATCCGTAATAATTAATTTCCTTTAAAATTTCAATTAAATTCCTTTAAGTACTATAAAAAAATAACTTTGCCCAGTTTATTAACTAGGCATGGAATTACTGAGGACCCTTTCATACCAAACAATAAAATCTCATTTGACAACCACACCCGTACTGCATTTAATAAAACACATTATTTAATAAAAAAATTATATAGTCTCCCCATCCCACCTGCATTAGATTAATTAGTACAAGCTAAATATTTTCATCTACATATTACTAGTGTTTATTACTTGTGCTTCACAAATTTCTTATGAAAACACAAATCTCAAAGCGTGCTCACAGACCATGACTCATGAAGACTCACATAAGATCTCTGGAGCTTTGGGAAGTGCCTGGCACAACACCACCAGCCTCCAGGCATGGCTTTAATGCAAATATGAGCACCATCAGTGCTTCCTCAGATGGAAGTAGTAAGAAAAGGTCTTTCTAACAGAGGCCTGTCTTAAGCTTTGACCCAAGGAGGCAGAAAGCTCAAAACCTTATTTCTGTGATCTTTTGTCACATCTTTTTTTCCTGTGTCATTACTGGACACCAAGTGTCCTTTTACATGTGACACCTGAACAGCTCTCACTGACCTAAATGTTTTGTACCTCTCTGCTAAGATAAGAAGGGGCTGGGCTGCCCAGCAGTATGAAAAATGCGAGAATTATCCAACTTAAGTTTTTCACCTATTGACACATCAAGCTGCTCTCAGGACAACTCCTGTCTTCTTCTCTCTCCACCTCACTTTATCCAAGATTTCATGCACCCTCCACTAGATTTGGGCCTCGACCTGAAGTTTTACTGCAGCTTAAGAAGGGAGACCCAAGAAGGATTAAGGATGGACAAAGAGATATGTTGGGATCAATACTTGAAAAATCCACAAAAAATCACTGGATGATTTGAGAGGTTCACTAAACATAAAAGTTGCAAAAGACAAAAAAAGGAAATCTCTTTATTCTTACAGTGTTCAGGAATTCACCACTGTCCATTTGTGAAAACAGGGAGGACTTCAACAACTCATTTTGTTTTTGCAAATCTATTATCTTAGGTTTTCAAAAAGAAGTTGCTCATTATTAATGGCTTGTATTTAGAAACCACAGTGGAAATTACTACTTACTGCAACGTCAACTTAAGAGTTAAACACAAGTAAACAAACCAAAAACAAACAAAAAAAAACACCAAAAAAAAGAAAAAAGAAAAAAAAAACCCAAAAAAATTATGTCCAAATATGTTAACATACAAATATTTCAAGAGTGGCCTCTTGGTCAAGTGGAAATACGTAAATAAGTGCCATTCAGTAACTGTGTTTTATAGTGAAAAACAACGATTTTATTCCTTTTTGAAAATGTCCAATCCAGGGTCAAACAAAAGTGATATTTGTATCTGCGTATGTAATTATGCCTTTATGAATGACATACTAATAATCTTTTCCCCCTCTCCCCATGTGTTGTGTGAGATCAAGAAAACACATTAGCAAGACACGCTAATATAGTATCAGGAATATATAAAAACTAAAATTACAGAAATCAATCCAAACAAGTAAGCTTCAGTCACTGTCAAATAGTCCAACAGACTAAATAACTGTAACAGCTACAGTATTAAGCTCAAGTTTATTAGTGCTTAATTTCAGAACTATATTATTAATGTAACTAATTAAGTTTGTTTTCTTCTACCATGAACTGATTCTATAGCCAGTCTAGTTGAACATTTCTGGTTTTATAAGCACAACAAAATCATCAAGTTCCACATTCTTCTGCAGTTATTCAATGAAAAATTTCTTATTAGCAGTGCCATACTTAACCACATTTCCAGCATTCTGGAGCTTATACCTCTGCTTCTAGAGGCAGAATCTAAAAGTTAGTGTCCAAAATAATCAACAGGAAATTCAGAATAAAGTGATCAAATGATGAAGCTGACTAGGAATCTTTTATATTCTTTCAAACATTTCTGCAGTTTTTTGTTAATAGTACTTGATGCAGGAACATTTAAAAGAAAATACAGAGACTATATATTATATATGACAGGACAAAATGAAACCTAAAGGTCAGCAAATTTAGTCTCCTAAACATGTTTTTTTTCCAGCTGATGAGAAAAAAATTCATGACCAGTTGGATTTTTCCTCACCCAGTACTCAGATGCTTCCCATTTCAGTTTCACATCCTGAAAGACTGGCTGGCTAAGGAGACCTATTCCAAAATAAATCAATAGCTTCTGCTAGCTTGGCCCATGAGATTATTCCCAAGGATGAAGTACTCCAATTCCCACAGAACTGGAATTCAGCTAAGAATGCAGCAGTCGCTGTATTTAGGAAATCCCAAACAGAGTCAAAGTGAACAACCCAGGCTTCCAAATAACTGTAATCTGATAGGGGAGAAAAAGAGAGAGTACTGAAAGACATGCACTTGAATTATTCTCCAAAACTGAGCCCAGCTCTCTAGATCACTGCCCAAGAATTTGTGTATGGCCAGGAGTACCAACTCTAAACCCTGCACCTCATGAGAATTAATAGCCTTCCTTGCTGGAAAAAGCACCATTTTATGGTTTTCAAAGAATCACTGGCCTCCTTTTCAAGAGAGACAAGCCTACTGGTAAACTTCACCATGTTAATGCAATGGCTACATGAAACAAGGCTTGCACAGTTCCTAGGCCAAAAGCAAAGCAGACACACAGGCACTGCCATGGTACAACAACAATAATATTCCACAGCATCCCAATGGCAGCCACAGTGGAGCTGCAGCTCCACATGAATGGGAAGCTGATCTCCTGCCTAATCTCTAACATGACAGTAGTTACAAGCACCAGAGTCCTCTATCTGCAGCTCTGTATTTCCAGTGCTGCTGGTGAAGCTCTGCTGCAAAGTTCGCTAGTTTAGGCAAAGCTCCCACTTCCCAATGCACTTGGAGCAAAAGCTATTATTCCAAAGCAGCCTCCTGAAAAAGTCACTTGCCAAGGAGCATATCACCTTTCCTACTTTTTCTGATTGCTGTCAAATATTTACAGCTAGCATTATCTCCTTTCCTAACAACAAATCCCCAGCTTTGCAAGCCAGAGCGCTACCGTGGTGTTGTCTATCAATTGCTGCGTGCAGCAAGCCTCTTCAGCAGGAAGTTTCTTGAGTGCTCTCCAGATTGATAGGAACTCCAGCTTGTTTATGCTTAAAGAGATTTGACAGCTTCTAACAGCCACTTAAACTTTGATGTCCCATGGAAGCCCCCCAGCCTATTTTTGAAGCATCTGTTTCTAAAATTTCTGTAGTTAGTAGTGCCAGGAAGAAGCGAGGCCTTATTAACATCAGATTGGCTCTCTCCCACACTAGAACTTGCCAAGTGTTTTGCAACAAAGCTACAAGATAACTTTATGGGCTTTTGTACTTCTGATGCATCCTTGAAGCCTCTCACTGTGGCCAGGAGAAACATCTGCAAGAGAACCCAAGACATCATTCACTGATTCTGAGCATGTAACACCATCACGATTTACCAATACAAACAAACCAACAAACAAAAAGAGTCTTCTTCTTGAGTCTGTGGTCAAGCTTTCAGAATTCCATACAAAACCCAACAGTGCTGCACTTAATACAGTTAAAATCTACTATGAACAGGAAAGTGAGCTGCTTAGCAAACACACACGGTCCATTCATAGCATAAAACTTGAATTTGCTACACTACAAGCCACTGCCCATTTAAATTAGTATTTTACCCTTCAAACTCACAATGGTGTAGCTAACATACCTAGCATAAATTAACACCATTTATAAATTTGACTGGCAGAATCTTCTTTCTTATTGGAATAGAATTATTTGGACTATGAATGTTAAGAGCATTCATGAGGTCATGAAATAAAATTTTAAGAGACTATCACTTAAAAAGTACTGTCCTAGAATTTTTTATCCTTTCCCAACATTAACTACAAGCATCTTCTCTATTTATACCTGGTCTGAGATGGATGAAATTTTAAGAAAGGTTTGTCTATAGGGATTTCTGGTATTATTTTCCTTCTAATTTAAAGGATGAGTGCTACTAACATAAGACTGATCTGATCAAGACCATCATCAGTGGGGTGACCAAGACCAGTCACTGCATATAGTGCAGCATAACTTTAGCCCAATTTTTAAGTATCCTTTATTCACACAGAGTTAGAAGCATTTCTCCTGAACCACTTTCCAGCATCAGCCTCATAGTACAGGGTGCACTGGTTGTTGCCCCAGTTTAGGATTTGGGATCAGGCCCTACACCTGCAAAACACTTATTGTATATATTCTCAGGAAATTTACTCATCACTGTGTACCCCAGCTACTCCTCTTTACAGCAGAATCTACCACTCTTCCTCTCCCTTTGCCTGTTCTGAGCCCAGACAGCAGGTTCATGAAAATGAAAGAGCTCTGATCTCAGTGTCTCTGTTTTTCTGTTATCACAACACAATTAACACTTCCAGGAGATCACCTTGTCAACTGCTCACATTAGGCCTTCCTTACAGTTTTTGTTCTTACATCTGACCACTTCACCCATGAAATTCCACTATTACTCCACTCACTTTTCCATCTCTCTTGAGGAAGAACATCCATCCTAAAAAGAAGAGCAAAACTGCAGGGCTTCAGAAACTGCAGAAATATTATGAAGAGCGTATTAAATTATGTAATTATGCTAGCCTAAGGGCAGCTGATATCTGGCAAAGGTTGTGGGTGGGGTTTTTTGTTTGCTTTGGGGTTTCTTTGGTTGTGGGCTTTTAAAAATACTTTTTCTCTGGACAAAATGTACCAGCTTCTGTGTAGATTGCAGTTCAGGTGAGAATCTCCCAATTATCTTGTGTATTACTACACACACCTTGAGAAAAGTAGCACTGTACAGAGCAGCACTGTAAACTCCCAAGATCACCATCAGGCACTACTGTAAAGTGAGACTTTTCTTCATGCATCAGTGCTCATGGCAAAACCGAGTCACACATTGCAGAAACAGTCATTCCTGTTGCAAAGCTAACTTTAACTGGCCTCATATGACAAATTGTTCATGAAAAAGCCAAAATCTAAGTTATTACGGAGAAAAGAAGTAATATTCAATGCAATAAAATTATCTTCTCTATCAGTCAGCTTAGTTCCTTCACATCATCCATTCTGCCTGAGTTATTAGCATTTCCTAAAAAAAAGAACTATTAGCAATCCCAAAATTTATATTCTGCACTCATTCTAAACAAATATGGGTAATTACATTTAGGGAATATTTAAATCCAGGTGTTAGACAAAAGAATCAAAATGTAATTATTTTGTGCCACCTGTTCCCTGTACATTTAACAGGAATTTTATAAATAGTTTGAAGGCACAACTCTGTGGTTCTGCTTTGAACTCCTGTGTGATGCCACTAGCTATTTTCTTAAAAATCCAGATCAGTGCAATTTTAACCAACAGGAAAATGTTCATGGGTTTTAGCAGAGCTATTTAATTCTTGTGCAAATACTTGTCATTTTAACTAGAGATGCTAAAAAGACTTACTAGTCAAAGTTTACGAAAGTAGCCAAATACTTTATCTCTGAGAAATAACTGTAAATAATGCAGATTTTTGTTGCAGTCAAAGCACTCTCTCTCCTGTAGAAAATAAACAGTTGGAAGCTTTCAATATTGCTACATACAATTCAAGTAACCCATCAGGATTTGAGGCCATTTGAAGCAGGAATCAGATCCAGCCCAAAATGAGAGGGGAAAAGGGGGAGGGACAGAGGAATGGAGTGGGGTGTCTTACATGACATCTCCCTGGCACACTAAAAATATTTTAACTGGATGTATGAGAGATTAATTTGACAATGAAGTGCACCATTGATTAAAACTGAAAGCCTTTGACTCTTTTCAACAATATGCTTAAAGGAGAGACAAACCTTCTGCATGCTGCAGGACGAGGAAGACAGACTCCTCGGAGATGATGTACTTGTGCAGACACACCATGTTGGGCACGCAGCGGGGGATGATGGTCGTTCTGCTCCTGCTGCACTCACTACTTTTCCTTAGACCCTGACAGAGAACAAAAAGGTCAGTTGTACCCTCAGTTGCCTTTGGAGCCTGCTGTGCTCTGTGTTTATCAACCAAACTAATCTATCCGAGTTACTCTGGGCTTCAGAGAAACCACTCATCTGCTGCTCTATGCCCCTCGGTCCCCCGAGGCTGTGCTGATGGCATCTGGCGCATTTCCAGAGAACAGAAGATGGCACAAAGCTGCCATTAAAATCAATTACATGGGTCAATGTTTTTATTAGAATCTCTCTCAAACTAAGTCATCAGGATGACACTCAGTTATTTCCCTGTGACCTTTTTTTAAAATTTTATTTTTGTGTGTGACCAAAAGGCACTATTAAAAAAATTCAATTCAAGTCCTAAAGACAAAAGAATGCCTTCGCCTCACAGGTAATCCTCACATTTCCATTTTACTTTACTAAAGACAACAACCACCTCAATAAAAAAGAAAGGAAAGGATTAGTCTCCTTGAGAGGCAATGATTTTTGAGAGGTAGTGCAGAGATGAAGTTGCCAGAAGTGAAAAAATTGATGCGGGAGGGTGAAAGGGAGGGGAGAGAGAAAGAGAAAAAAAATTATGTCAATAGTGTGACCTATTACAATATTGATAAACATAGGCAGTCACATGGGAAATTCAATGTTACCCTATCTACCAGTAGATAATGTGAGGTTCTAATATACAATATTCACAAATAAACCTTTCTCAGAAACAAACAGGTTTGCTGTATCCTGCACATACAATTTCAAAGGCTGATGCAGAAAGTTAAGGTGGGCTGTAAGCCAGATCTGAAGCAAAGTTACAAAATGTTAACAAGTAACTAGAGGTTCACGTTTGGGACACAGCATTTTTTCAATCCTTCCTGCCATCAGCAGTGGAATTCATGTCAAGGGGAGCCTGAAGTAAATGGTCACAAAAACAATACTTATAACTGAACTAATTCTCAGCATCACAGATGCTCTGAGCATACTGGGGTCTTGATCTGAACACTTTCTGAAACATAAAAGAGTAATGTGAAAAATTTTATTCTGACCAAATAACTGTTCATAAATGTAATTGGTTAGTAACATTAAACTCTTATCTCAGACTATTGATGTAAAACATAAGGAAACAAATTTGAGGAAGACTAGTTGAACATTTCATTCAGAACCCCTTTGGCCAGCAGGATATTCTTCAGCTAAAGAAGACCAACACAAACAGGAGTGGATGTGCTTGGATTAAGCAGAATTTTCATGTTCATCAGAAGCCCTGAGCCACCAGGGCTTTACAGATGTTTTAAGCAGCACATTCAATCTGTGATTCTTTACCAAAGCCTGCAAAGGTGTTGGCCTCAATAACCAGAGGCAACTCAGATGACTAAACCAGCACATCTGAGCACTAGGGATGTGAGAGAGAAAGGATGCGAATGCAACCAAATACTGACAAAAAGAATTCCAGGGCACTTAACATGTATTATAATAATACATAATAACAATATATTGCAGGGATACCTCTATAAATTACCTGTAAGCTGATCTTTGTGCGCTGGTGTAATTTAGGAGGTCATATAATAAAAGATTTTACTCACCTTCAATATAAAAGTCTGCTGTGTTCTGGTGTCCATTACAAGCAAAACCTAAGCAAAAAGTATTCAGAGAAAATATTTTAAGATTCACATGTGTAAGCTAACAAAACATAGTTCTTAAATCTAATGTTGAATATTCTTACAAAGAAAGTGATATAAGCAATTCAAAAATTAAACCCCTGCAGCATACAGACTTGATAAGCAGTCTTTTTTCTAGCAAAGAAATGACTGAGGATATAGATCACTAAAATTAGGGTAACAACAAAAAAAATGGGATTTATTTAGAGAGAAAAGTCTGGATGGTTTTGCTGCAGAGAGAACACTTACAGCTGCAAAGAGCATCTCTGTTAGCAGTGCATCACCTCTACTGAAAGCACTTCAAACACAGCAATGAGAGAAGCACTAAATAACTACATTCTTAGCAAGCTCCATTTGTTTATGTGTTGAAAACAAAACAAACAAAAGGACACATATGTGTGTATATACACTTAGGAAACCATCTTTAGAAAGCTGGAACCCTCTGCCTTCAAGTCACCCGACTCAGGAATTAACTGTTTTCAAACTCTAAGAACACAGATGTGCTTGAAAAGCTCCAGCTGCAAGACAGCCCCACGAGCAGCATAAGCACAAGCTCAATCTTCCTGTAGGAACAAGAACAAGAACAAGAGTGTGCCCTCACTGTTTACTTACAGCAGACATTGTAAACTTCCAGTATAAACATTCATATAGTTATACCAAAATACTTAGGCTGCAAAAATCATACCTCTAAAAGGCTTCTTTCCCATGCTGGCACTGGGATTACCAAACTCTAAGTTCAACAGACAAGATGCAGCAACTCCAAGTGAACGGACAAGGTGCAGTGAAGACCAAGCATTGCATCCAGAAAGACTTCTTGCAGAGGAATGAAATGTCAGGAGCAACATGGCATCATCAGGTGGCAAAGGACACCACCACGCACAGGCTCCCTTACCTCCCTGCTGCAATTGCTGCAGAGGGGCAGCAATGCAGCCATGCTCTGCTGTCTCCAAAAGGAAGAAACCTTTGCTCTTTGGGATGGTAGCATTCAAAACCTACTTCTCTCCCCACTGCATCTCAAACATGAGAAAGAGAACTGAAGTCTTTTCTAATCATTTCTCTCTCAACATATTTTACCAAAACAAATGAAGTGACAGACTCTTCCCCATCTCAAAGACCCCCTCTTTTACTAGGGTTGCACCCAATTTTAAAAGCTTTTCTGTATATTCGGGGAGAGAAAAAAAAAAAAAAAAACAACAACAACAGAAGTTGGTGCTACTGAGATTTTTTTTTAACAAAGGAGTGACACACAGTTACCATGTCAAGGGCATGGTATGGAAAGGCAAGTGTGCCCAGACCGCTGAGTGTGCCAAACAACTTTTTAGGCCTCTTACCTAGGGCTCCCAGAAACAGTGGAAACCAGCTCCATAAATAACAACTGTGAAACTGGTTTTGTTTACTGATGTTTTAAGATGTTTAAGAAGTTTACACCTTAAAATTAAAGAAAAACCCAAAACCACACTGACCAACTAAAGAAAACCAACAGAAAAAAATAAAAGCCACTTTACAAGAGGTGCCAAAAGAAGATTAAAATGGTTTGGAAACAACTATGTGTTTACAATCACTCTCCTTTCTCTTCTCCCAAGTTTGTTTGCAACTAGACACTGTTCACATTGAGGCAATAAATACGAGAACATATGTGATTTTTTTTTTTAAATGTGCCCTTTGACTGTCAATATCTCCCAAACAGGTGTTGGCTAAATGATTATAAATTGGCCTCTGGATACACCTCTTCAACTGAGCCGTACAGGACTGGTGATAATATAATTAGACCTAAAAACATCAGGCTGGTGAATGCGTTCCATCTGTTTGGCAATAATGTTTAGTTAACAATAGTCTTTAAAAGAAGCACCTTCAACTTCAGTTCTTAAAGTTATTTATAGGGCCATTCTTAACACACCAGCACTCTTGCTAACAAGAGCTTTAGCCACTTGGAAATTATTAGCCATACGGCTGTATATGGAAAGGAATGGCAGCATTTAACATCTGTATCTCTCCAGATTTACAAGCATGAACCTCATTTAAAGTCACTTCTTAATGAACAGTTCCGTGGTCTGTATTAATATTATAGTTGCATGCACAAAGATCATAAGGAGCCAAACATTTTTTTAATACCAACAGTAGGCCAATCAGTAATGAAGCTGTCAGCATAAAGGACAGAATAATAGCTTCTTTAACCCTCAAACAGGATTTGTTCATTTGTAGAGTAGAAGACACCAATTTAAAAACTGCTCATGGGTTTGCTCACCTTTATAAAGACAAAAATCTAATTTGGTACTAATTTGATACAATTGTCTTTCCAATAAAAGGCTCCTAAAGCCATCTTTTATTCCATGATAAAACAACTGCTATAACTAAAACTGTCATGAAATAATTACCTTTGATAGCATACCTTATTGCACAAATACAATTAATGTATTCCTCCCTTTCATTTTTCACACTTGCTTATCAGCACTGTATTAGCATATGGTGCAACAGAAGAGATTACTGAGCCCTCGCCCCGTAAGTTGAGGTATAGAACCACGACCACTAACAAGAATAAAGCAGACAGCAGGTCCCTGTAGGGTAACTTCATCTGCTGTTATATTGCAGCATCCACATGAAAGTAGCAGCTACAGTTTTATACCTGCAATAACAACAACTAATATCCCTGTGCCTTTGAGGTTAACCACCTAGATGGACTACCCAGTCCAACTAACCAGCTCTTTTGTTTTGCCTCCCATCAAGTACCTACTTTCCCCAAGTGATTAACACCTCATTCACAGCTCCACTTCATTTTAGAGACAATTACTTCTTTCTTGATTCAGTACCAACCTTTGGCAAGACTGTTTACCTCAAAACGGACTCCAAGAAGCCCAGGAAGAGCCTTGGAAGTAACTTGAGAAATTCATGTAGTGATGGTCCATTTGGCCCTGGCAGACTGCAGACCTTACGTGGGCCCACCAAATCAAACACTTGTTTCAAGGGAAAGTAGCCTGCATGCATTATTGCAAAGATGGGGTTTAACCAGGTAAATAAAGGACTACGTGAATGGGCAAGTGGCTATGAGAAAGCCATTTCACGAAGGGCTAAGCCCAAGAAACAGAGGGTTGCAAGTATATTTGCTTGAATTTTTATCACACCCAGAGCAGAGAAAGAAAGGTCAGCAGCTCTTGGATGCATTACAACACTGCTGCAGAAGGGCAAAACTGTACCCCTGCCACTGACCCAGGTGCCAGCTTACTCTCCTCACCTCATGCTTTACAGCCAATTTATAGATAGAAGTGCACCAAGTCTCCTGTTTGCATTCCTTCACACTTCTCTCCCGTTGCAAAAGTGCTTCTGTAATTCTAAGATTTCCTTTTAAAATGCAAAGTGACAAGTTCCCACGCTAATGGCACAATGGGGCAAAACAGGATTCCACAGAGCATTCACTGGGACAGAACTCTGTTATTCTCCAGAGCAGATCACACAGAGATGCTAGCACTAGACTAGGCTGCTTCTAGCTCACATAAGCTGACAAAACCTCTTTCACCATCTAAGCTGTAATATTTAATATCTCCTAACAACGAGCTGTCGGCTGTAACATTCAGCATCCTGTTTCAGGGAGCAGGGAGAAGAAGGCACAGCAGGGCACTCCTCGGCACTGAGCAGCTAGGCTGTAACACAAAAGGAGACAAGGCAAAATCCTCTTTGTAATACTAATGGACGAACAGAGTCAAGGTCCACGTTTCACGCTGGCTCTTATGGCACTGTTGCTTACTCATTCTTTCTCTATTTTTTTGCACTGACAACCACCTCAACATGGCCAAAAACACTGAGACACAAAGAGCAATTACCACGAATAAATATCTAATGTAAATAAGGGTCTTCAGCAGCACAGACATCCTAATTTTGTACAAGCACTGAAGCTCTAAGGAACATCCCAAAAAACAAGTGAACGCAGCAGCACCGCATGACAGCATCTCAGTAAAGTGCAGATAGCAATACCCCTCTGTGATTCCAAATAGGATTTCTTACTTGTGACTTCTTTTTTTTTTTTCCTAAGTCAAGGGTTAATTCTGATGCTGACAGCAGCTACTTAAAGAAATTAGCTTCTTAGATTTGATTTACAGTGTATCCAACAGCTTAGAGGAAAATAAATTAAATTCAATTCAATATAGGAGGTACAATTAATTGGAGAAAAATAAAATAAAACCTGCCTGGTAAATAACCATAGTCTAGCTTTCAGAAAACAGTTAATTTTAAGATCCTATAAATGCACAGAAATTAGCAAATGTTTCGGTATGCTAATTTTTTTTAATTAAAAGATATTTCTGCAGTAAAAGCTCTTTCATATGCAGTACTGATTCTTCATCAAACGTTAAGTTTCCAACTTAACACCAGTATAGCCGGTGGCAGCCTGAAGGTTTACCATCTGCTGCCACCCAAAGTCACGGTGGCCACCTTCAGAACATATGCATCAAAGCCCTGAGATAAGAGACTGAAGGAATACTGCAGAAGTCAGCATAAGGGGGAGCACAGACCCAGGGGCAGGCAACAGGCAAGTCACCAGGAAAAAAAGAACATGGTGAACCAGCAGTCACCCCGCCGAGCACCCAACCAAGGTCACGGGGGACAGCACTGGGACAACCGAGGACTGCTCTGAACTGCGCTGTTCTCCGCAGGTGGCTTTAACACTAACGCACAAATCCTGCACGCTGCAGACATCTGCTTCCCCAGTTACCCTTCCTTTTCTGGGATTTCTCCCCCTCTCCCCCTTCTCCCCTGCCCAGCATCTCCATACTGATTTTTTTCCTAGTTTCTGTTCTTTCAGGACATAGCACAGAACATACCTGTGCTTTTTATTTACTGGAGCAGCTTTTAACACTAATCAAAACAAACATGTCAACACATTTGCTTACAAAAATGTGACTTTAAGTTCGCTAACACAAGTGAAAAATACCTCGTGCCTGATCAAAGAAAATGGAATAGGATCTCTTACTCCAGTACCAGATAGCAGAAAGGTTTCCAAGACAAACCACGACTAAGGGATTACTTTAAAACCAGCTCCATTTTGTTATTAAATTGCTGCTCTACACTTAAAACACATCATGTAATATTGTCACCAGTGGGCCACCTATTCACTCTGGTCCTTATCTGCTAAACAAATGTACCCTTATCACAGGAGAGATACTCTAACAGAAGTCCTACAAACTTGAATACGTTATATAAAATGATCCCCTGGGATTTTTTTCCTGTGTTTACCCCACCAGGTGGAAAATGCTGTACTGACAGATTACAAGGAACAAGACAAGTCATCCACCTGATCCTAAGCACAAGTATTTGGGACTGCAAGAAAACCTCAGCTGGGGCTGGAATACAGCTGGGTGCTGCACTCAGGACACGGCTGTGTTGATGGGCAGGACCAGGGGTGCAATTCCTCCTGCTCTCCTCAGCTGTGCCAGCTGTCACAAGGCTACCAGGATTAAAAGATCTACTTAACACAGATTTATTCTTGTCACTTTTCAGATTACACCACCCGGACTCTCACTCGTCTCCCTCTGTCGTTACAGAAAGAGATTACATTTGGCTAATATGTATGAAAAATGTGATTATTCCTTATCCTTGTACCTGTGCAATATGAATTATCTTCAGTTTGCAATTATTCCTCTTTTCAAACCATTATTCTAAGGAACTTACAGCCCATATATTCTATGACTTGCAATAATAGTGTACTTATAAGACAAATGGTGCAGCTTTAAATAACGAAAATGCTAAGAAAGCAGCATATATTCAAATTCGAATTTTTAAATATTTTGAATTGGTTGGTAACAGAAAGTCCATTTTCTTGAAGTAAACTAGAAACTGGCCAATAAATTACAAATGGTGAAATATTAACCTAGAAAATATATCTGGCAGGTTTTACTAGTGAAAGCATTTTACAATATGAAATGCCACTGGGATCCCAGAGTAATTGCCTGGCACCTATTATGTACTAAGCAACTTAGGAAGATAAACTTAAATAACTTTGGCTTAAAAAAAAAAAAATCTTAATAATTTATTTCTTTCTAAAGGCCACAAGATACATATAGTACAGCCTGCAGAAGAAAGTCCAACAATGTAATTTCTTTTTTCTAAAGGCAAGGGCAAAATTTGCATTACTATACTATTACTATAGTGAGACAAACAAGAAAGAAGCTAGAAAGAAGCTAAGGGTTACAACAACAAACACTCAGAAATGTTCAGATTTGTGTAAATGGAAAGATTTCAGGAAACAAGTGACAGGTGTTTGAGGGCAGGGAAGAAGGGACAGGGCTCTTTCCAGCTGGCAGAGAGACTACGTTTTAAAGTTGAGCAAGCTTTGTTACTTGGGACTTGAAACCTGACTGTAGTTTAGGAATAATCCCACAGCAGTAGGGAAAGGAAGGCAGGGAGTCAAGAAATCAGCTTTGACAATAACCCTGTAGTTGATTTGATTATGTAGGACTTGGCAAGCCACTTAAACTAAAATTATCGAAACATAAAACCAGCTCTTAAAAGTTTATTTGCATGAATAGTTACTATTATTACTCAGTTTCAGATTTTCAACCTTTTTGCCATTGCTATTTTCCATTATGCCCCGTTTGTAGGTACATTCCAGATCCCTTTCCCCCACAGCTCTTAGGCACACACAAGCACTTACTCAAATCCATAAGATGATCTAAAGATGCTTGACAGAGTGCACCTGAGAGCCAGGGGAGAGAAAACATCTGCCAGGGTCAACTCAGTTTCACAGCTGCAACAGTCTTTAATCTCACCTCCCAATAAAAGGCTGAATATTTAAGTTACTAACAAACACTAACAGGACGTAGTTAGCTATGTCTGTTATTCACGCACAACAACACACATGCTGCCATAAGAAGGGCCCATTCCTCCTTCCCCTCTGATTAAATTTCATCAGAACTAGCCATGACCTGTTTGAATTCAACTCTGGGTCTGCAGATTATGCATGTGAAGCTGACATATATTCTACATATTTCTGCTTTTTGGCACTTTCACTCATTAAGCAGACAAGTAGTAATCACACTTTATAAACAATTAATATTAGTTTGGTTCTCCTGCATATTTTTAAAGTCACTTCATCAAAATGTACACCCACCAGAGTTAGGACTTCTCACAACAGCATGGGAGACACAAAAAACCCTCTATATTCAAGATTAACAGAATTGCTTCCATTTTCTAAAAACAGTTATCTATCTCAGAAACTCCCAAAATAATTTCAGCAAGACCTTGATGAGAGTACATTATTTTATTAGGTTTCATAATAAAGCTTAACAAACAAGCTCAAACGTATGGACAGCTGTGGAAGAACTGAACACAGCCACACCAGCCTTGATAGGGGACCAGGGGAGGGCATAGAAGAGACATAAATGACAGCCATTGGTTACACAGGCATAGTTATTACTTAATGCACTCTGCTTTCAAGATGAATCTTTAAATTGAATGAATCTAAATAACAGAGGCTTCTAAAGAATAAGAAATTGGGTTTGAAACAGCATTGTGAAGGTATCCAGCAGCACCATAACAAAGTCGTTTCTTTAGGGGCCAGCTGTAGCTTCAAAGGAGAGATTTGCCTAGGGCAGAAACTCAGCACAGAACCTGCAACCTTGATTTTTAATTAGGCAAATTTTGAAAGCAGAACTCTTTCCTATTCCAAAAAAGAAGTTTTCTACTTTAAGGTGCATGAGCTTATTAAACTATTGATCATTTGTGGTTGGTGATAACAACAGCTACAATATTTAGGTATTTGTTTCCAATGCAGTACCTCTGCTGACACTAATAAGAGCTTTGCTGCCCAAACAGCAGCACCTCACACTCCACAACGTTTGCAGGCCAAAAGCCACCTTTACAATTAGATTACACCTCTATTCCAGAAACCTACTCACAGGCAGGCTCTGTACATATTAAACATATAAAATACCTGCAAACACCACCTCATTAACTTCTGACACCATGAAGTGAGCAAACACAGCAGCAGCAGCACTCAAAAAAAAAAGAATGGTTTCCTCAAGCAAAACCTAAGTCCTCTTTGGTCTACTAAAATAGTCAGATTTATACTACAGCGTTTGCATGGGAGCAAAAGTAGAAGGGTGGGAGGCAAGGCAGTTATAGGCATTCTTCCCTGAATTTTCACAATAATTCAAGGAGTTTAAAAATGCTAAGATGTCTAACTCTCTCAGATTTAGCAGAAAAGGGTCAAGGCAACAAAAATTATTCAGGTGACAAGGAAGGTGAAAGGGCAGACAGGGAAAGAAATATTGCACATTGGGAATAAACTAGGCTAAAATTAAATACCTAATCATTCTGCCTAGTCTAAAATAGTTTGAAAAACCCAGAGTTTCAGGTAGCAACAAGCATTTTGTCTGTGAAAATGAAGCCAATTCAAAACACTTCAAGAGGCTTCAAAAGAAGAACAAAGAGTGACATTACTCTAAGGGAAAGCACTGAACCTTTCAGCATTTGAATGAGGGAAGGTTAACAGCTGGTTTTGTCGAGGCAGCACTGCAGCAGGCAGACACCACTCTGGGTTTCAGCAGTGGGAGGACAAGTCTGCAGACCAACCAACACCATTTTTAAGTCAGTGTGTTCAAGCTAGTCTTGCACAGGGTTAGTCAAGCCAGCAGTTACAATGCCAGAGGCTCATTACAACTCACACACCCATTTTCTGCTGAAACCAAAGCAGCTACCTTAGGGTTAGAATGGAAGATTATTTTCAGGCAAAACTCTGCATGGCGCTGAACAGTTACAGCTACAGCCCTGTGCCCAAAAGCATGGCATCTTCAATGCTGGCCCTGAAAATCAAAATCCATTTTCAGGAACAAGCACGCTCTGTCATCTGCCTGGCTCCAGCAAGGATACTTACACACTGATTGGATTTCTCCATGATGTGAGCTTTAGGGCATATGGAAGCAGACAAGGAGTGAAATGACAGTGATGGTGAGGAAGGAAGAGAGATGGTGCTTTAAACCAAAGGCAGGGACATCACCTCCAGCCCACAGATACATGTGCACACTTCTGCTTCACATTCACATGCATTTTGTGTATGCATTATAAAACCAAATAAAATATTCTCCAGGCACAGAGCAGGTTTTCATTTGCCTCACAACTTTACAAACACCTAGAAATATATGATCAAAAGCAGCATACTCAGAATAAGGCTAAGATTGTGACAAGAGAATCTGGAAGTAGGAACGCAGAGTACAAAGACATCTGAAAGAATCCTGCTCACTTTTCTACATAATAATTAAACATGAACTCTGAGCCCCATGATACTGTTTACACAGGAGCATTCCAGCTGTATGCACAGGCCTGCTACTCCTTGCATACATCTCCAACTCTGGCAATCTTGCATTTTTACCATCATTAGAACCCTGATTCAAAGATCTGGACGTGTTCAGCTCACACCTGGGACACTTACTGAAACTGCTCAGAGAGAGCTAAGGAGATCTGGTACCACCAAGGACTCCAAAAGTTTCATTCTGATCTTTTCCAGTAGCTGTTCGTTATCATTACACAAGAATGGAGATACCAAAAAAGTCTTCCTTGATCCATTTCCAGCACTTCTGCAGGCTCACTCTGTCATGCTAGTTCACAGAAACCATGCCTACTGCACTAATTTAATTAGCACCTACTAACAGGTGCTACAGATAGGTGGTCTTTCCAACATGTCTCTCTGATATGTGTACAGAGTGGTATACAGGCTAAATTCTCTACTTAAAACTGAGGCAAGAAGATACAATGAATATGAAGTCAGAGCTTAGAAAACATTGTATGCTATAAAAACAACCACAATACCTAAGATATACAACCCTCTGAGGAGAAGTTATCAACTTATGCACACAATTACAACGAAACAGGCGAAGAAAAACAAAAACCAGTCCCAATAGCTAGGTTCAGTCCAACAAGAAAAAGAAACCAAGAAATACAGACCTCAAGGGATGAGCCACAGGTTTTTGATGCACGTTACAAATGCATAAATTGACCGTGCATCAGTAGCTCATGCACAAACCAGGGACTACATAAGGAACTATCAAAAGGCACAAGGGATTTGGCACAGCAAAAAGGAAACGAGCCGTTACAGTCTGCATTAGCCACTGTCACACTGCTGAATAATGCATCATCTTAAAAGTATTTGGTAAGGTGGTAACTGATCAGCATTATCAAAACAACCCAACAATTCTTCTGGTCTCTTAATTAGGTTTGCAAAAAGATCAGTATGGTCCTTTAGTGTTTACAGACGGGTATTATCCTGGGATTTTGGAAGACATTATTTGCATGACTCAAAAATAAGCTTGGCTTCATTGCTGAATCTCTGTCTTGGCAAGGGATTTCAATTCTGAATTCTCAGGGAAGGAGAACAATCGTGCGTGTGTGTGTGTGTCCCCAGTTCCCATTTCAAGTAAAGAGTTCAAAAGTAAGAATTTCTACCCTTCTATATTTCAAGTATCTACCAGATTGTTCAAGTGAAAACACATCAACTTGTCCTTACCCCAGAATGGCAACTGTGATTCCATTTTTGAAAAACAGGCCTCATCCCATCGAATGCTACCAAACATGTACCTTATCCTTTAGCTCAAATACATTTTGCATGACCTTACATGAATTGCTTAGATAAAAGCCTTTTTTTATTCTACTTTTGTTATTTTAAAGTGCAGATGCATTTGAGTCATTTTCCCCTTTTGTTTCATATCCTTAAGATCCACAGCTTCAAAGACAAAATGTCAGCATGCAGTCGATTTATGACTGAATTCTTGAAGAGACACTGAAGAATTACCTTGTCAATCACCCCAAGGACTCTGAAGGTCTTCAGTTCCTCGGCAGGGCTCCTTAGGTTCCAAGAGGGCCTTGAACTTAGTGATCCTGGAGGCTAATGGAAGATATCAAAGATTATACATCAATCAGGGTGGTACTTGAAGGAAGACTGCCTGCTGAAGCAAATGCCAGGCCGAAGGAAACTAAATTTATCATAAATCAGAGAGACTGAAGATGAAAGGAGAAGTTTTCTGTTTGTCCTTAGCGGGGGGGAAAAAAACCAACTTGCAAGTAAATAAAAGTCGACATAACACTGAAAACAAAATTTCAAAAAGAAAAATGCAATGAATTTTTATCTTTTCTACGCTTAATGGAACCCAGCAATTGATTACTCAGTTCTTACCACATAATAATAATCAATCAAAGCCTTACAGGTATTCAGGGTACAAAATAATTCAGAGATCACTGAGGAGGAGAAAGCAAATTAGAGGCTTTTTAAATCTGAAGAACATAAAATATAGAATTATAAACAGGGTTCTCTTGCTCTCTGGTGAGCTTTATGAAATCGTTTTAATAATAAGGTGCACAACAGAAATGACTCCTAAAGCTGCCTTAGAAAAAAGTAGCTAGCTATGTATCATTAATCTAGAAATTAACACCACAGCAAGAAAATTGGCAGGTGCTAATTATTCAAGTAGTTAATTCACTAATCACATAGATGTTTGTCCATACTGTGGTTCGTAGTTTCTCAGAGCAAACTCAAAGCTTCCATGTCAGAGGGGGAAAGACGTTTCAACTGGAAGTCTTTTGGGACAAAGATCAACCTCTAAAGCATCCCATATACCTCTGGCATGTGAACAAACATTTTCAGCAGTTTCTAGTTGCCAGCTGAGAGAATTCATTAGATCTTCCTCCAAAAATTCAACATGTAGCTTCTACTAGAACCACAGACCTGTATGTCTTCCTCACAAATAAGGTAACTTCATTTCAGAGCTGCTGAATGCCAAACTCCTTTCAAGCATAACCTGGCCTCCCCATGTACATTTCTATCACACAAAGGTGCAAAGAAAGAGGAAGGTGAAACTCCTTGATTTCTAGACTTCCAAGAGGAAAAAGCTGTTTTTCTAATTTGTCAACATTCTGAGGCAATATTTAACGATTATGTCACAAAGGAAAATGGCTGGTAAGCAAATATGCTGTGGATGAAATGCTTAACTATCAGGAAAAATCAAAATTTTTTCCCTTGTGATGAGAAATTCCAAGATCCTGATCTAGGCAGAGCCACTTCCTGTCCCCCTATTTTTTCTTCCTCAGACATCCTTACTGTGCTATCCTCAAAGGCTAAAGCAACTCCTCAAAGCCTTCCCCAAAACTGAGCCCATTCACGTTGCCAGTCAAAAACATTCTCTCCTTCCAAATTCCTTCCTAAAAATCAGTACTTATTTAAGTACTCATTGCCCACAAAATCCAAAAGGGCCATAAACACATGTTCAAAAAGCTTGGAGAAAAGTGCGTTTTTCTGTGCTCAGCGTTTAGGAGTTGATTAGTTATCTTCATTTATTTGTCTGGGTCTGATAATAGTTTTGTCACGTAAACCCTGCCAAGCAGGAGTACCAACAGCAGTTAAAACAGCCCAGATTCTAGAATCTAAAACTAAAGGCTTTAACAGGAAGAAAAACAAAAAAAGAAAACTCTACATGAACTTTTTTCTCCAAACCTCATTTCAGTTCCACATTCCAGCAAGCTGTTGGAAGTATTTTGAGAGTATGCAATTTTTCTGCAATAATGAAATACTTCCTTTGAAACAAAGAGTTGTGCTAACACAGTTTATTCATGACAAGATTTCAAAAGCATTCTAAGGAATACATTTAAAGGAAGAGAATATTTCCTAATCCTCTAGACTACTATAAAAGACTTTCACTCCTATCTGCTTGCTATTACATTTTATAATCATTCCTCAATAATCATGCTTTTAAAATTTTCTCTTATGAAAAACATTTCAACCATAAATTAAGTTCATACAACTCTACAGAAGTTAATAGTTGTCTAATAATGCTATACAATCAGATTTCTTCATGCATCCTATCCAAAGAGCCAGTATATTTATTTTAGGTCCTCTAAAATGTGACCAGTGGTGGCACAGTCAGTAATACTGTGTACACACACTGTTTTTTATATATGTGCTCTAACATCACTTCTTACCTTAAAAGGATTTACAATCACATCCACATCTCCACAGCTCCCAGCAGGCTCTCCATTTTTATCGGTTTTGCTCTTTACAGTACTTTGGTTTCACTGTTTCAAAGTCTAATAGAAGAGCCCAGTGATGGGGAGGCATCACATTCTGTTGTGAAGCAGGCTGGAAGCAAACTCTAAATTCCCAGAACAATTCCCAAAACTACAGCAATTAAGCACTCTATGAAAGAGCCTGCTCCTCTGAATAGAGTAAAACTCCAAGCTCAGCATCTAAGCAGCAATAAGGAAAATAACTAAAAACCCCCACTCTCATCAAAAAAGAGAGGAACAAAAAAAAAAAAATACAGGAAGGAGAATAACAAAAAAAAAATCAAAAGCTTAATTTGCCTTTAGAAATGAGACAAACATTCTGGACAAGTGGCAGGCTACCTCTGCCTGCAGCAGGCCTTCAGCAGCCTGTCCGAATGCTCAGCATGCTGCTCAGGTATCCCAGGATCTTCTCTGTTGTGGTCAGGCCCTCTCTATTTCCAGACTACACTCTGAGCTGCATTGCTGGATTTATCTGAGTGAGGACAGGCATCAGCAGTTCCTCTCCCACCATCACCTTTTGGTTACCATGTGTAAACTTCAAGGAGAAAAGGTTGATGCTTGCTGTGATGCTCCTGCAAGGACTGAGCAGCCTGTGGCCACTGCTTGCCTTTGGAAAGCTCTAGTTTTGCAAGCTACACAAGGCCATAGCTCTTGCCTCAGCTTTGGCATCACTGCTAGCAGTTATAAGAGCAGAGGGAGACAGAGAAGTACTCTACCAGTCAGGTAAAGGAAAGGGCATTTCATATTAACCTCATTTAAGGCAAGAGCACTATCCCCAGCCCAGTGACACAAATACCATTTGATGGGAAATCACGGAATATCCTGAGTTGGAAGAGACCCACAAGGATCATCACATCCAACTCCTGGCCTCACACAGGACAACCCCAAGAACCACACCATGTGTACATCTCAGGCTGGGGGCACCCCAGCATCTGTTGTGGGGTTCCTTGCACCCCTCTACTTCCTGGGATGCTGTGAAACATGAGGAATGGTGGAGTCCTGGTCCTTCCTTGGTTGCTCAAAGCAATCCATGTGATGCCCCTTGCATTGGTCTCTCACAGCTTTCCCAGCACAACCACAGTTTTCCCTGCATTTCCCTCGAATTAAATATTTGATCTTTATTTTCACCTCTTCATTCTTGCACCCAGAAAGCTCTGCTCATTTAACTGCTAATGCTGCCACCTTTGACATCAGTCACCACAGAACCTCAGCATAAGAAAAGAGAACTTTCATGAACACCAGTGCAGACCTGCACATCAAAATGGGATCTCCCCTTGCCATTCAGAGGTCTAATTCTGATAATTTTAGTAACTATCTACCTGTGGCATAGCCAGACCTTCACTTGCAGCAAGGAGATGCCTTGTTTTGATGCAGATACACTGGTGTCTGCCTCATGGGTGTGACAGTGCTTCCAGCTCTCCTGGTCTGGCAAACATCCTGGCTCCTTCCTCTCTCTGCACCAGGAGAAAACCAGCTTGGATTTCTGCCTGCATCTGAACCAGGCAGAACTACAGTGTGCTTAAGAAGGCCCTCAGTGAGCACCAGTTGGGGAATGCACCTTTTCTGACGCTGGGACACACCTTGGATGTGATCCTAGAAGTTGAGACTGAATCTCTTATTTTATGTTAAATTTGTATCTCACAGAACTATGCAGTGCATTTTCTTTATACTTCATGTAATTTTCATGCACATTTAATGAGAATTTTAGGAAGATATCTTATGGAAACCACAAAGACTGCTTCTTCTGTTTGGGCATCAGGCTTGCATGCACCTCTTGTTACTAAATTGCTTTGAAAATCAAAAATAATTGACATTTTAAAAGACAACAGCTTTCATAATGGTACAAAAAGAAACAACTCTGAATATACAAAGTCAGGCATAAGTAGAATCAGAACTAATTTCAAAGAGGGAAAATATATGCTTTATAAAAACTACCAAAGTTAAAATGGTCCCACAGCCTGTACAAGCAGCTGAGCCGGGCTTTGCAGCTGACAGCTAAGCAAGACTGCAGCTTTCTGATGGTCAATCCAGTGTGATTCAGAGGCTGTTGCTGCAGCTCCCACTCAGGCTTGGAGGAGGCTCCCCAGAGATGCTACTTATAAAGGGGCAGAGGAGAAAATGCAGCTTGAGAATCTGCAAAATGACCCAGTGCTGCTCTTACAGAACACTCTGGAGCACTTGTCCAAGAGACAGTCCTTGAGGCTGCTGTGCTACACCAAAGGAAGAAGAAGAAGAAGAAGAAGAAAAGGACAGCATTTGCTGCAGCTTGGTTTTCCAGAAGGCCCACACACCTGTTTAAAAGCTCCAGCAGCTGTCTGCACATCTCCTACTCTTATGGGTTTCTCAATGTTTATAGGATACTCAGATATGTTCCCAGCTCAAGGTCACAGTTGTGTCAGTTCCCTACATTTCTTGTAAGCCCTCTACCCACAACCTTTCTTTAACAATGCCAAAGGTTCTCCTTCACCACCTTCTTGTGTTCCTCTCTTCACCACTTGCACTTGCCAGCAGAAGGGTGGTTGCTAAGGATGCTATCTTAAGAGAGTTACACTGCTGAAAGGTAACAAAGCACTGTTGTTCTTTATTTGGTTTCCATGGCATCAAAGACAATTTTGCTTCTCAGCTCTCAAATACCAGACTTTTGCCTTCTTAGGGAAATCTGGTCTTCAAAGAGGCAAGGGCCTGGCATTTCCAGCCATGAAAGAATGGCTTGCTTCCTTCTGCCTGAGGCCCCCAAGGAAATGCTTTACCTTCATGTGCTGTTCAGATGGCAAAGGGGGAGCTGGGGGCTCATTTAGTGGGCACAGTCTTTTGAGACTGCTGCAGGTGGCTCAGCACACAGCAGGCATCCCAAGCCTCTGGGAGATCTGATAGGCTGAGAAGTGCAGGACAATAACTGTACCTGCACTCCTGAGCTTACCCCTTCCCTCGCTGGACAGTTCTCCGGCCTGGTAGAGGAGAAGGAAGTAAAATTCCATCTGTAAGAAGGACAGGTCAGCCTAGTTCTGATGCTGATCCCCATGACTGCTCCTTTTAAGGGCACAGTAGGAAACACAAAGCCGCCTACAGCAGACAGGTGACAAAGCAGTTCTGCCCTGTGACACCAGGTCACGAACAAGAACACTTTGCCTTAAGTGCCCACGCTCACTTACTAGCCAGACCTCTTCCTCCAAGGTGCAAATGATCTCAACACCCCCCCTGGTCATGACATTCCCTGCACTGAACCAGGCTCCCCACAACAAAACTGCACTCTGCCAGTCCTAACAGGGGCCCAGGCACTGCACTGACCTTACCCACCAAGGACTTAATGTCTTTAGGAGAAGGACACAAAGTATCTGCAAGTTTCCACTGGTATCTCCCAAGAACCCCACTATATATAGATGCAAGTTGTTTCAGTGCACTCATCACTGTCCATATGGGATGGAATAACTCATCCAAACTCCAATATAAATTATAGTAAAAATAATAAGCAGTAATTAAGGTGCAAGAATTCAGGTCTGCTCAGCAGCCAACACGCTGGAAGGGTCACATTCCTCATTTTCCTTAAGACACTAAGCCAGAGCATGCCAATTCTTTGTGGTCCCTACCACTACCCCTACAATAACTTTGAGAGTCAAGTCCTCCTCCCAGTTAACTTTTAGCTATGAACTCAGAGAAAAGCTGTCCCTCACCACAACCATCATGACCCATAAGCACCATCTGCCCTCAATATCAGCAAATTCCAAAGCTCTAACATAAAAGTAAAATTTATGCATATTGAAGAGCAGCAAATAAAGGACATTAGAATACGTGTAAAAACTTAGGACAAAAACAAGGCTAAATCATGGCTACATGGCCTTTTTTTGTAAACAGGAGAATCAGCCAGGTGCAACAGTGCGCTAAACAAGATTTGCCATAATTTGTCAATTTTGAGTTTCCTCACAGAAGGAGAATGGTTTTTTATTCTCTCTGATTTTTTTTCTTGTCTTATCCCAATTAAATCTGCTTTTCTTTGGATCTGCAAAGAAGGCATGTGTCTTATTCAGTACAGCATAAAAGAGGAAATACTTTACCTCTCAAGTTCACAGAGAAAAATGCAACCTATTTCTTCCTCCTTCCCAACCACAGTTAGTTTTTAAACTTATAAAAAGGCAAAAATAGGTTGTTCATGGGTTTTTTTTTTTTTGTTCTTCAGTTTCCAAACACACTGAGGATTCCATTCAATATAGCTTCTTCCCCATTTTCAGGGGTGTTTGACCCAAAGAAAGAATACCTAGTAGGAGTTCATGTCTGTCCAAAATATTAAATTGTTCAAAGTATAGTTCATAGCAACAGCAAGACTCCAAGCCTCACAAAATATATCCCATTTGGAACATCCTCAAAATGTACTTGTGGGCTCTCAACATGAAAAAAATCTAGCCTTAAAAAACCAGTGTCTTTGCTTTTTAGATTTACTTATTACATAGACACCTTTTAGAAGGGTTCCAATTTTTGCAGCAGTTGTCTCCTTAAAGCATTTTTAGATCTGTGCAAAGTAAGAAGCAATAATCTTCTATCCCTTTTGTTATCCCTTGACATTAGAGAGTCAGGAAGTTCATAGCTTTTATACTTACTGCAATAGGGCAGTCATCAACAATAACACAGTTTAGCATGACTGCAGTAAAAGCCTAAAGTAAAAACAGATAAATCCCAAAGGAACTGTTTAAGGAAGGGCAAGGTAGACATTTATTGAGGGTATCTTAGAACAAGCTTTGTTTGTATTTTGTACAAGTACAGATAAGGGTATTCTGCCCAAGAAAGTGGGAATTAGCACAGAAACTTCTCAAAAATCAAGGAGCTGGTCCCACAAGCATATCCAAGAGAGACATTTGAAAGGATCAGGAAGAACCTTTGCTCTATTAAGTACTTGTTCTGTGGAAAACTATTCTGATTCCCTCTACCCTGTGCTTGACTCACGTCTGATACATCACGATGTGCTAGGCTACAGAAACCAACAGGTTTCTCACTCCCTACAGGACCAACCAGCATTCTCATAGAAAAGTCATATGAAACATTACATTCCAGTGAGGTTTTCTGCTTTACCTTTAGATTCTCCAGCATGATGAAAAATGTCTACATCATCAACCAAGAACAGTAGGAAAGCATGTGAAAAGCTGTCCTGTATTAAACCAAGCACTCCTCGTAACATCATGAAGAATCAGAAAGAACGGCAGCTTAACAGAAACACAACATCAAAATACTCCTGAGGCCTCCCAAAAGAGAAAATCTAGATAGTTTTTGAACCTTAAGCTTGAATATGCTTTGCTACTTAATTATACCAAATTCTGGTTCAGAAAAGAATAAATTAAAGCCTACCATAGAAATAGACGCATCTTCTGAGGTTTTGTGGTAGACACTGGAAATTTTTTCAGCACGCATAAGGTATTCTGCAGTCTTCCTTTTCACTGCTTCTCGACGAGTTGGACTTGATTCACCTCAACGGAGAAAAAAGAAGTTATGTTTTCTATAAAGAGACAGGTACTAGATAATCAAAGCATGACTACTTTGAGTCTACCTTTTTGATTTCCTTTGGGTTATTCATAAGCAAACCTAAAGATATGCATCTTCTAAAAATCCAATACTGTGATCCCAGAGTTCCACGAAAATAGCAAATTAAGCCTTGCTATAGACTAAGGTAAACAAAAAGCCTTTCCTAATATTTCTGTGATTTGGTATTTGTTCCTATGGTAACATAAGTAAGAACTGAAAGAAACCACTGATCCAAATACTGTATTCCAAAAAGCAAAATCAATTAGGAAAGACAGAGTAAGATGTTTACAACAAAACAACAAACTTATTTTCTTCCTCGGGTTTCCAGTATGGACTCTCCTAATTATACATGAAGTCTAGAAATGCTATTAAAAGCAAGAAAGCAACTGAGGAGACACTAAGAACTCCTGCTTACAGCTTTCCAGTGCTAGACATTCCCTGCCTCCTGGCTTGGGGTAACACAGGGAGAAAGGAATAAGCACTTGCACCAACTACTTCACTTTTAGATGGCTAAATGACCATTGTATTATTTCTAATCTACCCAGACTCTTGGTGAGAACCCCATGACACCACACTAACTCTGGATTCACTCTAAAGCTTTCAGTTTATGTTTAGGCATTCCCATCCTGAGCAATATTGCTGTAACAGGCTCAATTTGTGATGGCAACACCCAACCAGCCAACCACCAAGCACAGATAAGGGACTGTGAGATACAATTGTTACAGCAGAGAAATGAGATTACTATGCTGAAAAAAAGATAGAGACAACTGTCCCAGAAGAAGACTGAAGGACAGCAGAGACTTTATATGGCCCTGACAGACTCTCCCAGCCCTAACTGAGGCCATCCAAGACTTGCAGAAACAAAGCCTTGACTGTGATGGGCTCTGCACTGCCAGGTGCAAGCCAGCACCTCTCAAACCAATGCTCAAACAGGGCAAGGAACTGCAAGGATATCTGCCCAACAGCTATCCCACATGAAAGACAAGGCAAGGAACAGGAGGGGCAATAAATTAAACACACAAATACACAACCCCCAACCAACGGCAGATAACAGAAAATAACGAAGACTGGAACTCATAAGATACTGATCAACGGGCCATGAAAGGAACCCGAGTGTAACCTTGAAGGAGTTTAACCAGAAACTTTGTAACTGATAAGAAAAAAACCAGGATTATTGTGGGTTATCAAGAATGAGTCTCATAAAAAAGAGCAAGCTTATTATGGAATTTCTGACAGAGAACTTACTGTGTGAATGCTTGCATTAAGAAATTACTGCAGGAGGTTTTCAGGGGGCAATTGTGTCACTGTGTAAGACATTGTGAGATTTTCAAGGGCAGAATTAAAGGTAGGGGTCAAGGTGAATTGTTATAAAATAGAGACTCCCTTTCATATCACAACTAGAGACTACCTGAACACACAGAACCATCACACCCATACTCCAACAAGAGTGAGCAGAAGAGACTTTGGGTCTACTCCAAGTTCTGTGGTAAGTGATCTCTTGTAAATTTTACTATCCACCTCAAAGCAGGAGGGAAAAGTCATTGTCACCTCCTTGGATATGGATGCAGACTGCTCTGGAAAAACCTTTGTCTATACTTGGTTTGGGACAGTCAGAAATTCAGTGCACTTTCAGCATACAATATCACGGCTATATATCAGTATCTCGGTAGCTTCTCTCATTCTAAAGACCATGGGGAATCTTGGTAAGCAGTTCCCTTGATGGGACTGCCAGTCTTACTCCCATCTAGGATTAAAAAAAAAATAACATCACTCAACTCTTTGAATTTGAAGTTGGCATTATCAAAAGAGAGCAGATACACAGTATTTTTTTTTATAAGTGTGTGTTGCAATTTGCTAAAGCAGGAGTAACTCTCTTGCTTTCATCTGTGCACGTAGTGTTACAGCACCGCAACACCTCCCCCTCATGCTGAGGCACTGGTGAGCAGCCAAGTTCTCTCAGACACACCAAGCAGCAGCCACTCAGAGAATACAAGACACCTGCACAGCAACAATGAACTCTTCAGCCAGCATTTCCTCCAAGCAGGCTGGTAGAAAACTGCTAGGGTAGTGTCTAAGGCTATCATAAAAGTCAAGCTTACTGCTTAATTGTTAGTTATGTGTATTTAGTTTGGATGTTTATTGCTTTTTTCCAATGCTTCAGTAATTTTACAGTAATTAACACAAACCAGCTAGGATGTCCCCTTAGAGCTGTCTTTGTTCTCCCTACTTTCACAAGACATTAATTTCAGTTTTCCTCCTACTTTTCCTTCCCAAGTAATTTGTTAAATAACCTTTGCAAACTGTTCCCTCATTAAAATCTTCAGCCATAAAAAAGGGTGTGGACCCACAAAACAACATTCATTCAACAAGTTCTTGCATCGTATTTGTGGATAAGATCATTAACAGTTCAGTCTCCGAATACTTTAACAGGTGGATGATTGAGAATTAGGTTTATGGAAATAGGATTTTGGCTTTTTATTTTTTTGCATTAGTTTAACCAAGAAAATGTAAAAAAACTACACTGCAATACAAATTCCCATTTAAACAGCCAATATCTCACAAAAATCTGCAAATAAATACCGGATATAAATTTAATAAACAAATAAATGCTACTTAAAAAGCCTCAAACACCGACAGTAACAATAAAGACCCCATTAAGCTAAAAATAATCTTAAGCATTTATGCCAAATTCGAGGTCATAGAACTGTCCACTTAAAACCAAATAAATCACTAAAACACAGTACTAGAACAAATCCTTATATCTGACAGATGTCAAAGCTGTGATTCAGACTTCATGCATTTTTTTATGCAATGTTACATTTTGCCATGAAATATTGGGTTTAGTTATGCAAAAATGTGTATTTTCAAAAGCATCAATTTTATTTTATAATATATTAGGAATAATCATTTATTCCTAGTTAAGAACTTTTGATTTAAATATTGTGTGAGCATATTGAGCTCTTATTTCCATTCTGTGGTTAGCCCACAATAATCTAAAGAGGTACCTCTCTAATTACAATTTAAACTTGAAAGGCATTTTTCTTTAAATGGCAGCAAACAGGAAATGTTTAAACTGTGTCAAAGCCTTTGATGAATCTTTACAACTGCTCATAAAAGATCATCCTGCTTAAAATAATATTGATTTTTCATTTATTTTCCTAGATACTAGAAGATTTATGTTTCATCTGATCAGGATCAAAGCTTCTCCCCCCTCCTGATCACTGGGATTAAATCACCAATGTCATTTTACACTTTTTAAAAGTACACTGCTAAAGCAAGATATAAAAGTGCAGCAAGGCTGATCATAGAAACCTTAGAATAAAAACCCCTCAAGATTCCCCATCTCTCTCTCTCCCTCTGCATTTGCTACAGAGCAGCTGTGCCTCACACAGATTCACATGAATGAAAATATTAAGGCGAGAAACCACCCACTTAGTTTATTTTCCATATGACTTTCCTGTAATTATTTTGTAAACTGTTCACACAACAATATATAAAAACATCTGCAAAAACAGGTAATTAATGTGTCAAGCCAAACTAATGCATTTTTTATGGTGTCCATGCTTCGTCAACTGTAATTATAACTCTTTTTAAGCAAATGATGATGTGTTTGTTGCAATGTGCAAGTGGTTATTTTAGATGCTCTGTTTACTATTCCCGCAAACAGAATACAAAAACTCTACAGCTACTTTGTTGCACATATAAGCCTTCATCCCCACACACAAGCACAAGCAGGCTGCTCCCTCATTTTCCAAAGGCTTTGCCTATTTCGAAGAAATAAAAATATCTTAAAATGAAAATTGGCTTTGGAAAGGCTGACCAGGCCACCCGCTGACCAAAGTAACAGGAAGCCAGGACATTAGGACAGCAGCCAATGATTTAAAATTTGTTCTTTAATTTATATCTCTAAAGACAGCTCAGTTACAATATATTTACAAAGACAGATATTCCTAACAACGTTCAAATGATTTTGAGGGTTTGATAGAGGAAAACAGCAAATATCGGAATAATTGTGCCATTGAGTTCTTCTGTGACTTGGCTGATTGTTTGCCCATAGTGCACTGATTTGAATGAAAAACACAAAGAGGCAGCACTTCCACAAAGTACAGCAGAGGCATCTGGAAAACTAGCAATATTTTTGTCTTCTGCTCAGAAAGTCTTTTCCCACACTTCACAGTACCTCAAGAGAGGACACACCTTTGAGAGATCAGCTAACTCAATGCTGAACTATTCAGCTCAGTTAACTGCTTGTTCACACATCAAATCTTCTGTAATTCTATCATATAGGAAAATTACTTATGTTTAGATAATAACAGCAAAAAGCTGTTGAAAGGGGGTCATATTCAATAAACTTAGACAAAAAATAAAATTGGTCAGTAAAGAGTATGGAAAAAATCTGTCCTTCTTCCCCAAATAATATGGGATACTACCAAGAGAACACATCTCAGATGCACAGAAGTGCTGTCAAACTTGCTCTGCTCCGTAACTATCCTCCTCCACAGATCCAGGATGAAGTCACGGGGAAGATGTGTTCCTCTCTGGATGATAAAGATAGCTTGCCACGAACATATACAAAAAAATTTTCAATAATCAGTAAATCACGATATGTAGCACCCACCCTGGAATTCTAGATATTCCTTCCTTTCTTTGTGCGTGAGCAGTTCCAAATCATCCCCCTTAAGGTGCTAAGAGGTCTTCCTCAGGAAGGGATAATCTGCCAGGGCAACATAGGTGCACTCCCTACCTAAGTAGGTGCTCAGCCAGGATGGGGATATTTTCACAGAAAAAGTAAGGCCATAAAGTGAGCATTACCTGTCCCAATCCTCTGTGACCTCCTCTTCCTGCTTTTCTCTCAGACTTACTAAAAATATATGTGGGCTGCCTTCCTTTAAAGAAGATATCAGAAGAGATTTGCTCCAGGAAGGAATGTCCTCTTGCAGAACAAGTACAAGGAACTTTTCAAGACTGCCTGTTGTGCTAGCCCCAAACTCCATGTTCTTAACAATTTAAACAGTAAAACTTTCTCTAAATACTGAAATCTTCAATGAAACATTTATAATTGCCAAATCTAACAGCTATAATACCATTTTTTATTTTTAAAAGTTTCTTTATCTTCTTCACAGTCTTCCTGCACATATCACCCAGCTGGATTGCTGAATTTTTCAAAGAATTGCTCTCTATAAAAATGCAAGGGAGTAAGCCTTAAAAGATTTATTTCTTCTCACAATGAAAAGAGGTTTAGCAGCACCTTCCTTATTAGTGGGTAGCCCAGCTGTTATTTTTGCCTAATTGGTTCAAGAGGACCTCTGTTCTTCTTAGGGCAAACACTTCTTACATCATGTGAAGCAGACTCCTTTGTCCATATTAGCCAAACAAAAGCTCAGGCACACCGAAAGTGACAATGCGACTCATAATCCAGCACAGGTTTGTGATGACTTTGGACACAGTTTTATAACCCCCAAATTTATTTCAGGAAGGGGAAAAGCTGCCGATTTTGGAACGAGTCTCCACCAACTTTCACAGGAGGGTGGGTAACCTTTAATTTTCAAACAATTACTTAAGTGAAATGTGGCAGGTGCTGGGGTAGACGGATACTGCAGCATCAAGGAAAGAGCTATAGATTTTAGCAGCAGGTGGGGGTTTGGAATTGTGAAATAAGCCCACTACCTCATCAGCTCCAGTATGCTACACATTATATTAATGGTGAGTTCCTTTGAGGTGCTGATCAAATTCTGCAGCTGAAAAAAACTGTAAATATTAAAAAATAAGACAAAGGTTAAGCCCATTATGATAAAACAGCTTGAAGGGATCTTTTTTCCTCTTTTTTCTTAACATTTTCAGAGAGTCAAAATTTATTAAGATGCAACACATTTATCAGAACCATTCTTTCTGGCTTTTCTGAAGATTTAGGACAGTACTGTACTCTACCAACCAAGAAGAAAAGCCACTTAGAAGTTAAACCTTTCATATTAAAGCACAAATTTGTAACAGTGAATGAACACCTACAAATTCTTCTTCCCACTTTCCAGTGTGCTGATAACTATTATATTCATATGTCACATACATCATCTTCACCAGAGGTTGCCTGAGACCGTTACAGATCTACATTTCCTATGACGTTGCCAGTTCTGCATCCTGTAGAAAACCTTTGGTCACACACCAGTCATGTAAATGTCTAGGTAAACATCTCTCTGGGGAAAAAAAAAAAAGTTGGCATATTTGCCAAAGTTAAGATTACACAGAAGAATGGTGTGGGTGAAATGTGTTTGAGTGACCAGTAAAGCAGGAGTCGGTAACACTGAAGATAAGAAACGTAACTTGCCAGAAATGCTAACCAACAAACATCTGCTTCTAGAGAAACTCTCATGTTAAATCCACAAGGTGGTGGTAGCTTTTCATGTGCATGTGTGACTACCTGGAAAAAAAATAAAATGGACAGCACCCAGCATTTCAGGGAGGAAAAGCTTAACTTCCCATCTATCTGCTAAAACTTGCAGTCTTAACTGTAAGGTATTTCACCAAAATAAGACTTAATGTGACAAATACTCTTGAACATTCTTCTGTTGAACTACTTAAGAAGGGAATAAACCCTGTGAGTGTTTCAAGACAGAAGGACAAGAAGTGAAATTCTAGCCCAGAGGAGGAAACAAAATGGTGACAGCGGCAGGAGGTCCTCCAACACAAGCACCATGGGAACAGGGGAACAGCACTGACAGTCAGAGCAAGTAAAGGAGTTACACAGGCCACCACCACAGGAGAGAGGAAATTTCCAAGTTCTCTGTACTCCTCGTTCTTAACTAAAAGGACAAGTTCAAATTAGAATTAACATGCACCAACATCCCTTGCTTCAGAGCAGAGGGAACCCAGGCACACAGACAGCTACCCCTTCAAGTAAGAACAGTTTGAAGTAAAGTACTGCAGGGGAAAAAAAAGAAAAAGGCAGATAAAAAAAACCCAATTATGAAATTCATAAATCGTGACAGTCTAATACTACTCATATTTATGTATTAAATGCAATTCATATGTACTTTTATATACTACTATGGGAAATGGTATTTTTCCCCGAGCAATCACAAAAATCTCTAAAACAGAAGAGCCAGCGGCAGGCCTTGTAGAGATCAAACCTATACTAGTCCTTCTACAAAGCTCTGAAGCTAAAGAGGCTATTTTAAGATACTGGAAGAGTTAAGAGGCAAAGAGGACAGGAAAAGAGAAAAATTAGATGTGAAAAGAGAGAAGCTGTATATGCAAGAACTGTTTGGGAGAGAATCAGAGCACTGATTATCATGCAGCATCATGCCCTTAAACCTATCTATGCAATTTTTCTATTCCAGCTAGTAATTTGCCTCAATTCACCTACAGTGCCTGAGGCATTGAATTCTGCAGCCAGAGACTTCAAATTTCTCACCTGCGGACAGGAGCGGCACTGTAACCTGGATCAGTCTACCCTGTCTACCCTGCATGCTGCAAGAAGTGTGGCAGCCCTACTGGGTCTTCTGATGGGAGGCAGAAACCCCACACAGCTACAGTCAAAAAGAGATTCCTGCACTTTGCAGCTAAGTGTTGTGGCTAACAACAGCTGAGATAAAAGGCAGTGCAGGCAGGAAGAGACGTCTGTCAAAGAGGCCAGGCACAGGCAGCAACCTGGCAAGGAACTGGTACAAGGAAAGACTCAAATCTTGGAAAGGTCAGAACACCAAGTCAATACAGCTAGCTGTGTCCCAAGAGGGAAGAAAAAAGAGATTTCTAGGGCTCACCTGGTCACATATTTATTAATTCTTTAACAGCCACATGCTAAGTAACCACATTCAGAGTCATCTCTGCATGACACCCTACATGCTGGTTTGCAGGTATTGCTACAGTTCACTTTCACATGTATTGCAAGGCTGTAAGCTGTGCAGCACGTACACCTCAGACCTTTATCAACCTCATGGTGCAGAGAGGTCTTGCAGTTTAAATGGAACTTTGCCTTGAGTGTCCCTTGACATAGCTGAGTCTGGCTGTATTTATACAGTAACCAGCTTCTGGCACTAACAACATACATTAACCATACTCTACTGGCACACACTGTATTTTACTGCTTTGCCACAACGAGGTGTCTAAACCCAGCACTTCCACACAGGGAATGACATCACTCAGGGTGGTCCATCCAGCACCTACTGCACAGTGATGGATCCTACAGCACTAATCTGCTCTGAAGCTCTGTATGGTCTGTGATGGGCCTGGGAAGACAACACATTCCACTTATGAGCAGCTCATAGTCCATACTAGCATGTGTTTCAGCATCACTGGCAGCACAGAGAGATATGACTTTTTTTTTTAACCAAACAAAGTATTTCCAACATCCATTCTTAATCCAGCCACTTATCAACAGATGAGTCCTCTCACAAACTTTTCTTCTGAAGCAGCAGCTGTGATTTCAAGGTTGTATGAAGCACTAGGAGAGAGGCAGCACTTTGTATCATTGTTCATAAAGCTCGGCCCAAACAGTCCAACAGCATTCTCGCAGTCCAGCAGCAGGAAAGAGAAATGGTTTTCAGCTCCTTTGGTAGGAACCAGGGCAGGAAGTTTTTGCCTTGACTGGTTCCAGCCTCAGTGGAAGTATAAAACTACAACAGCAAACAGGCTGTGTGATGATACACCATAGGAACACAAAAGCCTAAAATCAGGGTGGGGAGAACTACAGTTCTGTCAGTCACCCCATCACCAACCTTTCCCTGTGGAGTGCAGCACAACTCTCAGGGTTTCCCTACAGCCATCAGCTCACACCCCAATTCATCTTCTCAGAAAACAGGTCTGTTGTTTCCTTAAGGACATTGCCACAACCAGACATCTTCTGGATAGCTCAGAAACTGTTAACATCACTGAGGAACACTAATCAGAAAACTTAACAAGTGAAAGGAATTTAAAATAGCTACTGTGTGGAAACAGAAGTTGTCTTCATAAGTGCCATTCAACAAACAAGCAAAGGAAGCCAGAAATGCGCTGGTGGAACGCCATGGCTGTTTCCCTTTTCATAAAGTACTGTCTTCTTGGCATTCTGTCAAGCATGCTCCTGTTTGCATCCCTGGCTCCAACACAAGTTCAAATCATAGCCCATCATAATCCCAGTAATTAGACACAAGTTGGTTTGTTTTCAGTATATCCAAAAATATCATCTAGTTGTCCAAAGTATTCCTAGCATTTCATTGTATATGCATTTTTGGGTTAAAAGTCAAAGTCATTTTAGCAAGGTTCCAGTAATTTGTGTAATTTTTGTTCCAGCTCTGTTTACTGGATAAACATTAAAATAGCACGGAGCAGTGCAAAACTGACATTCACAGGCAGCTTTCAAAGACACCAGCAGCTTATTCAGAACTTGTAGATCCCTAACACAAAACAGAGATACCTGGAAAACAGCTTGTGGCTGCTGACACTCCAGAGGCATCACATACTTCATGCAACAAGGTTCATGCTGCCTAAACTAAATCAATATTTATTCTGCCCAGCCACAGCTGCCACACATGTGAAAATAAACATCTCAAAACTCCGACAGAGTAAATGGATCATCTCCTTTCAGATGTTAACATGCAACATGGGCAGACCAGCAATGAACACATTTGGTTTCTAAACCACATGGAAGAGATCCTGTACTTTTTTACATGAATTACACTGGCCATGTTGTGCAGCATTCTTGTTCTTCACATGCCTGAAATTATTGAAACCCAGCAATATGCAACAGTGTTAACTCTGTTTATCACACACCTCAGACTGCCCAGATCCATAATGGAAATAACTAAAGAATGGCTGGAGTTGTAAAAAGAGGAGCAGTTTATACAAACAGGACTCCCTTCTTTATTACAAAAAACCCTCCATAATTTCAGTCTCGTGACCTGCTTGTTCCTAACATAAACTATGCCCTATAACAAAGTCAGGCAATGCACTACTTTGCATAAAACAGAGTTAACTTCCAGCTAGAAGTTGGTGGCTTGCTATTGATTAATGCATTTTTTCCATCACTAGGCCTGAAGCAATGCACTGACCTCAAAGTGCTCTGACATGCTAACAAAACAAAGGAACAGCTATAATTGTGAGCCAAAGTTTCTATCAGTTAGCATACTCAGTATGCTTAAAAAGGCAGAAAAGCTTGAATTCTAGAAGGTTTCAGCTCCTAGAGAACTGCTGAACCATCCTACACAATCTTTACAGACCTGTCTTCCAAAAGCTTCAAAACCCTGCAAGCAGCAATGCCCAGAAAAGACAAGAGGAGAAGCAGAATTGGTACATATTTAGAAGAAAAAGGAAATTATGGCAGCTACTCCCTGTCACTCCAAGCAAGGCAGCTCTGGTATAAATGAAACAGGAAGGCACAAGAGGTGCAGTTCAAGGGCTGTACTGCCAGTCCACGATTTCATTCTTCTTCCCACTAGCAAGTGCTTAATGTTAAACACATGTATGGAGCAGAAGTAGGCCAAACATGTATAACAAGCAGATGCCCAGAGCCCAAGGCATACACCAGTCTCTGAGCACGCAGGCAGCAGTCATTCCCCAAGGGACACAAACTGAGTCTCTTGGCAGGACTATGAACGGGACATGAAACGATTCAGTACTAAATTCTGCAAGAGACTAGCAAAAGAAAATACATATGCACCTTGCCCAGAATAATGAACACCACTGTACATCTGAGAGCATGTGCACACAGCTGAAAACAAAGTCAAGATGGCCATTCCTCAAACATATGACACCTGCCTCACCCAGCACTAGTGCCAGAAGCTGGGAGAGCTGGAAAGCCATCAGAATATAACAAGCTCAAGTGTGCTCAACTGCCTTTAGGGAAGCCACCTACTTCAAACTAACCAGCACAGGTCTATAAACTCGCAGCACTGAACTTGCTCGTACGCGGTTTTGACGAGGCAGCCTTGAGCAGCAGAGCTTGCGCTGAGCCGAAGGGAGTGACTGGTACGGGACACAGCCCCACGCTTCAGACGCCCCTAAGCAGCTCACAGAGGCATTCCAGCTGAGGCAGCGGACTGTCTCAAAGCTCAAGTCCGAAGCACAGAGGATGGGTGGCATTCCTTCCCCCAGCTCCGCGCGCTGCTATCACCGCCCGATTCCAAGTCTGGGGCGGCAATTTCTGTTTCCTTGCCGCCACCTCGTGGCCAAAGCCTGTATTACCGTACTGCTGTTCTCCAGGGAAAAAGCCACCGGCGGCCCATTCCAGAGGCCACGTTCGGCGGGGGCTGTGCACCGAGACGATGGCACTGCACACGTGTCTAAGTGTCGATGAACACTGTGTTTCACTCTCAGATGGCACAAAATCTTTTTCAGACAAAATAGGTGCAAAATAATCAGTGGCAGAAGACCAGAAGCACTTTGTAATAATTGTACCATCCTTATCTTTAAAAGGAGTATGTTATTATCTGTGAGAAATACATAACCAGGGGTGTTTAAATAACTGGAGTGATTAGGTTGAAGGTTTGTGGTTTTTTACTGCAACATACCTTGAATGTTCACATATCAATGCTAAACATACTACCTTCACAAAGTAGCTACATTAAAAAGTTTTGTTGGGGTTTTTTTGGGTTTTTTTACTGTACTCATAAATCATGAGAAAGCATGTATTTTTAGGAAAGCATTTGGACCAGCCCTGTCACCATAAAGAGGGCATCAGTGTCTCCCTGCCAGTTTGCAGCAGCTTCAAGGAGAACGGGACACAAAATGAGCTGGATCTACCCAAATCTAGTGTGAATGCCCAGCAGAGGACGAACATTCCTTCACAGCCACGCAGGGTAACACAGAGAAATGAAAAAAGACTGACTGCTAGGAACCCCCCTGTGTACAGTTATGTTCCCAAGGGATAAGAAGTCACTTAAAATGCAACTCATTCCCATTACTCCCTCTTGTGTGCTATACATATGCAATGTCAGGGACTGCAAAGAAAAAGGTGCCAGTGCTGGTTACATGTTTCTTCATCCATCAGGAACACTGACACACACCACATAAGTACCATCACTAAAAATTTATTAGTGATTCCCACTGTACTGACTGGCATCAAGAAAACCAGGCAGAATATCACACTTTTCTAAGATTCCTTGAATTTCTTCCTAGCCTGAAAAGCAGGGATAAGTGGGTGAGAGGAAAGGATTAACAGCTGGAAGAGTGGCTAGTCAACAGCAAAAAAGAAAAAAACCATTGGAGGAAATTCTGGCAAATATAAGTAATAAGAAGTTCAACCCACTCTAGTTTAACAAGTTCATATGCATGAGTTGAGCAAGTCACCTACATGCAATAAAAGTCTTTCACAACTTTAAAGCAAACATATTACCCTAAGGATTACCATGAATTCAAAGCCAACATGTTTAACCACTGCCACAACTCAAGTATACACAATAATTACCACAGCAAAACTGATGTGCAATAGACTGACTTGTTTTCATGCCCTAACAGTTTGAAACTGTTAAATAAAGAAAGCTTTTGAAGTTTGAACTGTCAGTTCAAAACAGCATCATGGCAGCCTTGCATCATGGCTGGCACACAGAAGTGTTTATGAAAAAACAGGATATCCTTCAGAAGATCACAGGTGAATGGTCCACAGGTCTGTGAAAAAGTGTACTAGCAAAGAAAGAATAGCTGGGCTCTCCAACAGAAGGACTGCCAGCATATTCAACACTAAGAATGAAAAACATTTTGACAACACAGGCAAGGAAAGGTTAGGATGCTATTGAAAAGCCACAACAAGCAGCAAAGCAGCAAGCCTACTGACATCACCGAGACTTGAAAAGATGTGGATTTACTTTGGCCAGAAAGTGTAAGACATTTTAAGCGAAGGCTATGCACATATCTTGGCCCACACCTCTAGCTCTCATTAGTAACCTACCCATTATTTTTTGCCAGGCCCCATTAAGTCAGCTCAGTAGGTAACTTCCATTGCTAGAACTGTTCAGAAGGTCTGGACCACTGCTGTGCATCCCACTGGGATGCAGCAAAGGCTTCTGCTTGTGTGTGTTTGGTACATTCATGTCTAAGTCCAGATCTGGAGCAGCAGAATGCACCTGTGCTGCACACTGCCAAACAAAGGCACAATTCTAATCACTCATTTGGTCTGTGGAGGGCAGAAGCACAATACACAGACCCTGAATTCACTCCAGGAAAGAACAAATCTTTCCCTGTACTTTATAGTTTTAAGCCACTGTTGGATAAAATGCAAATACATGAGGTTATCACTCGAGATTCTCAAGAACTAGAGAACGGAAAAATTTTTCTCCCTTACTGAAAAGGTGCAAGGAGGCAGAAATTTGCATGTAGTTGTATCCAGTCCACTAAAAACAGCTTTTGCTGGTTTTAATATATTGATAGACCGAAGTCTTTTGAAAAAGAAAAAAAACCCTGTGCTCCTCTAACAATGCAAGCATGTAAGTTTCTGTGCATCCTTTAGTTAGAAAAGAATAGTTTCGTGGAAGAAGCAAGAGGCTGCGAGACAAGAGCAGTTCTAATCCTGTTGTGATTGGGAAGTTAACCTGAGTCTGCCTCTCCCCATGCGTAAAATGGGGATAATTAATCCTCACTTAACCATGTAAATTAAATAATGTTTCAACAGTGCTGCAAGTGCCACATATTAATTAATGGCTAGGCAATAAAAAGGAAAGAAGCAAAAGTGGAGCACTTTGCTACTTACCTGCAAGTTGAAGGTTGTGCTGCAATTTTAACAGAGGAGATACTGGGCACTTGGAAGATGAGACCCTAAATTATCATTCAGTCTTAGAAAGATTTCTCTCTCTCTCATATGCACACAGCTACTTAAAAGCCAAATGTATTCTGCATTTCATATCACTCCTTTGCAACGCAGTAAGCTGATGTTAACCATGGAAATGTCATAAACAAACACACATAACCAAAGAAAAGACAAACATAACGGGAAGATCCATACCTTGAACACCTTCCAGAAGCAGATCAACCCCCTTTCGATAAAAGCTTAAGGCAGCTTCATAATCTTCCTCCTCCTCCTTCTTCAAAGCCAGTTTTATTAACTCGCCTGCTTTCTCCAAGTAATCTTGTTTGCCTGGCTTGGGTTTTAAGCTTCCAGTAAACAAACCATGGCTTTCCTTTTCTCCTTCGGGTTTGCTCCACTCCTGCTCAGGTGCCAGTGTGCTTTGTACTGGGGGTTCAGAAGTAACACAAAGGCCAACAGCTCTACTGGGAGAACTTTGGTTGGATGCCATTCCATCATCTAACTCGGCAAGAGAATCTACATCAACTGTCAGAGAGATCAGGTCGCTGTCACTGGAGAAGCCTGAAAGTCAGAAAGACACCCATAACTCTAGAAGCCTTCAAAATTCTTTATCCCATTCAAAGATTTAGCTCTTTTCACTTACACAGTTTCCTCAGAATGCCCTCAGAAACTCCCTGATTGCAATGCCGTCTTTAAAAAATTTTAGTACCTATAAAAACATATTTTTAAAAATTAACTGCAAACTCTGCAGAACAACCCTGGTCTTCATTTTAGTTCTGGGAATGAAGAGACCAACATCTAACATCCAACTTAAACTTTGAAAGCAGCTCCACCATTGGGCTCCAGGAAATTAGAAATCTAAACCTTTCTGTGTGAGTGCTATTAGAAAAGTCAACCAGCAGGAGCCAAATTACTGTTTCAAGAAATCCCAACATACTGTTCTAAATCAGTAAGATTAAGCATCCTCAAAACAGTAAATTAGGAGTTTGAATTAACACAGAGTTACTGTCAGCTTATGTATCATGCAGCACTCACCTCACATGTAACCCACATAATTTTCATTCATTGCTAACACATGGTAAAATAAATTACTTAACACCTGTTTCATCACTCAAATCTGAGCTAACACATTTTATTTTACATTTGCCGTAAGTCACTACACCCTTACTGCAAGCTGACCTTCAGTAAACTAAACCACAGGAGCTTTTCATGGTTATTGGGGAATAAATGGCAACAAAAGTATTTTACCTATATACCATTTCATTCCGTAAGGATTATCATCCACAAAAGGCATTCACTCCGTTATTATTTTTTAATGATTTAACTTCCACAAATGTAATGGAAACAACTTCTAGATCTCACCTCCACATTCTGACTGGCTCGTAAGTGTCACATCATCAAGCCCACTTAAATCCTTTCGAACTGAAAAGGACAAGAATGACAAAAATGCTTCTGACATCCATGTGTACAACAGATTACAAGTTCCCTTGCCATCAGAATGAAAAAGCGTGACCCTCCTACAGGTAAAAGTATATAATGTGAAACTGCTCTTTGACTGGCTATCAGAGATATCCATTTGTTAACACACCATTAAAATTGGGACAGTGGTATTAAGATTGCTATTTCTCACTGCTTCCAGGATTTAAAAAGAAAACACAGATCCTTGCTTGAGTGGGGGATTATTCAAGCCTCACACTCCAATCCACCAAATTTCAACAGCAGCAAGACTATAATTCCTATGTCTCTCTGCTCTGACAATTTATGGCTAAGGAGACTTAACACAGGAAAGTTTTCAAAGCTGGGAGCTACGCACCAGGGGAAAAAAAAAAAAAAAAGCCAGCTTTCAGTCTCAAAAAACGTCATTCCAGAATAGCACCCTGCATGAGACATATGGAGCAAGCCACAAATTTGGCAGTGCCACCTGGATATCAAGTAGCAGTTTGTTTTATCACCTTGGCACATATACCCTCTGAGGCAATGAAACAGGCAACAAGGTCAAGACATTTAGCTGTTTGCATGCACAGAGAAAGTAAACTCTGAGCTAAAATCTGGCGTCTGTTTTCTCCTATATTGTTGTCAGACTGAAGAGTTTAACCACATTTCCACATAACATGTTCTGACTTATTTTCAGAAAGTATGTGGCAGCAGGCAGAAGCTGACTCAAAAGCAACTAACTCAAGCTTTCTTTTACGTTTTGCAGCCGTAAAGTTATAGAAGTTTACAATTTCTGGAAGAGGAATAAGAAGGCACTGTAGAAATAGTGCTTTTCTAAAAGGCAGCAGTTCCTTAACATGAGTGAGAGGAAAAAGACATGAAGGAGAACAAATTACCAGCAACTCTTTGTCTGAAAAGCAAGGGACAGTGATACCTATGACACTAGACTACTTGAGAGGAAGGGACAGGGTGCACAGAAGACAATGCTCCTGATCCTCTCGTGGAAAGGACATAAAGTGAAGTTCATGCAGAGAAGAAAACTGCCTGTGTAGCCTCCAATCCTGCAAGAAAGAAGGGAAACTCACAACAGAAAAGTTGGAGGAAGACAGAGGATACATTAACTAGCATAATAATAGTGGGCCATTCACCTGCTCAATTTAGGAGCAACAGTATCAAATTTGGGGGTGGAGGACTGAGCATTTATTAAACACCATTTAGAGGTATCAGGTGATAGAAGCAGATCTGATTGATGGACAAAGAATGCAGCAAGAAAGCATGAATGGAAAAGCTTTGGAAGGGTGTTCTGGCCACCCAGAAGAGATGAATTAGAGCCCATCTACATAGCAGACTTCACACAGACTCAAGTTCCCCTCCCTACAGGTCAAACAAAACCACATTTACTCTTGCCTTGTAGCCAGCTGGACCAAAAGTTGTATGAACACAGCTAGCATGGCACAGAGCCTGAGCTAATAAACTTTTCTTTAGGTCAGGTTTAGAGCCCAGAGCTGGCACCACACAGCAACAGCCACGGGGCTTCCAGTCATCTTACAGGATAGGAAGCATCTCAGATGCACAGGCTTATTTCTGGAAAGATAATGTGTACATGGTAAAACAAAAGGAGAAAGGAAAAAAGAGAATGAGAAAAAAATTAACTTCCTGATGAAGTTCTCTAAAGAATCAGGTAAGGTAATTGATACAGGAACACTTATGAAGAGGAAGCTGGACATCTGAACATCATCCCATGTACTCAGAGAAGAAGACAAAGTGACTGTCAGGAATATTAGAAGAGAATAATGATGCTGAAATTGAACACAAATTTCTGTTCTTGTCTCTGCCCTGTGCAATTTCACCAGGTATCTGAAAAGTAAACACAGTTTCCAAAAATTGGTGGAAAGCCTGGGTAACTTGGCCTCTTGAAAAGCAGATTCCTATGAAAGCATGAATTGCCAAACTCCTTTTATAAGCAAGATAATAGTTGCTTATTTTCATACAAAAACACTTCTACTACTGCAATCAATTTGCATCTTCAACCATTAATGTGCGCACCTTCTGCAAAATGAACTTTGTCTGAACAGATAAAGGTGAGAAAACACAACCCACCCTTAAAAGCAAACAGCAGCACCTGTTAAGGGATGGATTTGCTACTTCTCAGTACAACAGCCTGAAGGAGCAGTGCCCACGTGGAGGCCCTTGGATGCCCACAGAAAGTAACACAGGGAACCAGCCACAGTTAACCGCCACAATCAGACTGGGAAAAACCAGATGCAGGCAGGAGGCCGTGAGGAGAGGCAGGGAAAGGACTCAAGGCTGAGTATTGCCACTGCCATCTAGAGGCTTTAAAGACAGATGTTTCTTTCTGTCCATAGCCTCCCCCCACCAGAATCTGCTTTCAAACATAAGAAGATATGAGCTGGAAGACACATAGGTTTTTAGAAAAATGTAACTCCACAAAAGTCACATTCAGCATCTCCAAATCCTGTGCTAATAGTTGTTCCAAGTATCCCGTAAAAGCCCTCCAGCCGATTCAGAAGGGTATCAAAGAATTTTTCTACTTTACAGCATTTTTTTTTCTTTTCAGTATTTTATCTGACATAAAGGAAGTGGTTTTCTTCTGCTAAAAATGAGGCCCTTGTGAATAATGAATAGAAACGTTCACATTAAGCACTTTTAGAAGCACTCTTTATTTTATAAGGCAGAGTGTAAAGTGAGTGCATTGTCAGAATCTGGAATATGATATTTCACAGAAATAATTAAAACCTTTTAAAACTAGTTAGTGCTATTTATCATAACTGTCCTCTTCAACTAAACACCTTTCTCTTCACAGAACAAAATATTGTGGGGACATTAGTTTATTAACATAATAGGAAGTACTACAAAATAAAATCCAAATAGCTTCCCATATAGAATATATTGTACAACTAAGCACAAAGTTATTGACAATGAGAGATCCCAGTGACAAGTCATACAACCTCAAGAAAAAAAAAATAGCCAACCACTGTTAGAAGACAAAATCATTTTTTGTTATGCAATAATTGTTTTATCAAAGCAAATGCTATACCAGAAATATCAGATCCCTTCCCAAATAAGCTTAATAAGTGTTTGTATAATGTAGATTTATACATGAGAGCTAAACAATTCCAAAGGAAAACTTTGGGATCGGACACGAATTTCCTAGAAATCACAAGAACCAGGCATAACTCAGAAATACATAAATATCTGAAGGATTGCATGGTACACGGAAATGCTTAAGGGGACTCAGCCTAGAGGCAGGCAAGAAGCTCTAGTATAGTATTTATTTGGGCTGACTGACCCTTCCTTACAGCTATGCTATTATTTAGCGCAAGTGCAATGCCACTAAAAGTGCCACTAAAATTACTCTACACATGGTATCCAAGTCAGCATGTACACCTTTACAAGCAAACTTCCAGAAGTGCAAACAGCTCTGCTGAGCCCAGCTTCTCTCTTGCCAGTCCCAGCTCTGGCATTTCTGCCATACCAAGCAAACAGAAACTGGAGGCCAATGCCCCATGAAGAAATATGGCACTTGTCATTTATGAGCTGCTTTAAAACAGATCATGCTATGAGGTTATGTGAGAACAGGAAGCAAACCTTCAGAGCTGCAGTCAGACAGGTTGTCAGTCAGAGAGTCAGACAAAGGCTCAACAGGACCAATCAGTTCAGAGCCATCATGCACCTCTCCACCCTGAAAAGAAAGAGGGAAAGGAATTATTCAGCTGCTGTGCTCTATGGAAATTCTCATTGTATAGAAGTGATAGCCAAAATGATATTTCCTACTCAGTGAATGCTCCATTACTTCAGAATTAATGCATTTAATTGAACTATTGGCAAAATTAAACAAGGACTTTTGTTTAAGCCATGCTTGGTTGCCACAGACTGACTAGATATCTAAATATTTAGCCTACTGCAGCTTCAGAGTTCTGAACCACAGAGACCTGCACACCCAAGTCTAACAGGGAGAGAACAATAGTACTCCTGATCTCTTGTGTGACATACAGTCTGTGCCCTTCAGTGGTGCTCCCAAGCTCAGCAGGTCCCTCACACAGGACTGTCTGTCCATCAGACTAATGTCTCACTTGTGACCCACTATCTTGAGTCCAGTCGTAGTTGAGACTTAAAGATACAAGGAGGACATTCCTTTCCAAGCCTGAACGGAACCAAAGCTAAGAAAAGTAACAATAGCCCTAGAAACTACCTAAATTTTTTGGGTGCTTTTTAAATTTCTGCTTCACATCTCAAGTGCACACTTTCCATGCCACTTTAACAGAAAGTGCACCATTTTCAAGGCCATGTTACAAACAGGCATTGCTAATCTGTCCTGGACGAGCCCAGCATATCTTCACACAAGCCAGTTCATTCTTCTGGAGTTTACAACACATAGATCCAGAGAGCTCTCCCTTCAGATGTTTCTAAGAATTCATTGTCCAAGTCTCTCTCTCCACACCTATTTGCACAAAAATCTGAAAAGGAACAAAACCACCCCTGAGCAGAGCTAAAGCATATGGGCTGAGCTGGTGACAGACCAAACCTAAGGCTCTCTTACGGAAAACATGACACCACATCAGCTAGCAAATGGGCCTAAATTATTGCATTTGCATAACTGCCCTGGAAGACATAGTTTCTCCTACAAAAACATTTATTCATTTCCTTGCAAATCCAGAAAAGTCCATTGGGAGGCTAAAACTAATACTTTTATTAAGCAAAGGAGGGAAAGAAAACTCTGAAAAAGTACCCAAAACCACAGAAGTACTTCCAAAGAACTGAAAAAAATGCAAATGCAAATAAACCAAGAGAGTAAAATAGTCCAACTTGGTCTCCCACTCATTTATTGCCACCAAAGCTTAATGAATTGTTTTAAGTATTTTAAAGAACCCTGCAATAAATTCATGAAAACAAGCAAAGAATTTTAAGCTTTGATATAATTTTGCTTTTGTATATGTATCATTTAAATATACTAAACACATTAATATGCTTAAGTCCCATCTCAGCCAGATAAATGTTTCCTTAATTCCAGAGAGTTACTATCACGGGTACATGTAAATTTATGCTTATGAGTTTGCAGAACGTTAGACTAAGCTACTGAAAATAAAGTGGTTTGAATGAACAATTGAAAAGAAACTGCTTCAGCTGTAATAAAGAGGAAGCCCACATCAATGTACCGTCCTAAAATTTGGTATGGAGACTGGTTCTCACAACACTGTACAAGCAGCACATTGGACTAGTTACATGCCAAATTTGTTGCTGGGGACCTGAGTCCATAAAAGATCATAAGGAAACAGCGTAAACAGTCTTCACTCCTTTGGTTTGAAACTATAAACACCTACTTAAAATATAGGAACAGTGATAATATTTTTATTACTTCCCCACTGGAATTTATCATCACAAGTTTTGCTCATCATTCAATAAAAAAAAATTAAATTCCCTTCACCTGAAGCTCCTGTAAAACTTTCCACCTTGTAGAGGTGTGGCATGGGGCTTTTTTAAAGCCACATTTCCAGAGTGAACAGAGAACTCCCAGTCCCTTCTCAAAGCATGTCCGACCAGCTCACTTCATTCCATGGTTTATAAAGTAAAGCAGAATCAGCACTACACTTCAGTCACATCAGTAAGAAGCAAATACTTCTGCAAATACTAACCAACCTTAAAAAACTCTTCCAGCTGTTTGCTGTTATAGAGAGCAGGTATATTGGCAGAAAACTGCAAAAGATCTTCAGCACATTGCCTTCTTTCTTCAATCACCGTTTCATCAAATCGCCCTGGAACAGACACATAGATGGTCATGACAGTTTTAGAAATAACTACACATTTATTTTGCAATAATAACTACAACAAAAGAAAACAAATGAGACAAAAGCAACCTTCTGGAGACAATGCCCTGAGTCTATGAAAGTCACTTCAACGCTTCAGGAGGACATAGCAAATCTTCAAACTTCCTATTCTCAATTGTCCCTAGAGTCCCGTCGTCCGCAATCCACTCGGATGATGAAAGCTGGCAGCTACGACAAGAATCCTTCGCCCTCTCATCGTAAGAATATGTGAGGCAACACTCTTGATTAGCCAAGAGACACTAACGGATGTCCAGTGTTATCTGACAATAAATGATACATGCACAATTTGACAATATGCCAGTCAGTGTCAGCCTTGATTACGGCCCAAATCCTGTAAGGAGCTGAGCAATCTTCACGTATTCTCAAGAACAACGCACAATATGAGCGGGTAGTAAACAAAGTATTACTAAAAGCCCCCAAACAGATCTTCAATTCCAAGGTGCCATTTATGGAGGAGACAAAGTGTAGGGGAGATGGTGAAGCCCTGCTACCAGGCACTGAAGCTTTCCTCTGAAGTAGCTCCATGCAGACAGGGTCTCATCTCCTTCTGGATTCAAGAGGTAAACAGAGCTGGGAAGCAGCTCATTTACTAAAATGTATGAACCTTCCTTTTTCTCTACCCAGCACCCAAAACATTCCAATTAGAAAAAACATACTTAAAAAACAATCCCTTCAGTTCACCTGAAGAGATTTGCTTCTCAGGAGAAAACCCTTGGACTGCTACCTTAAATTCACATCCTTCACAATTGCACACAACTTATTTTAGCTTTTTATATCAACATCACTTTGTTGTTGAAATAGTTACAAGTTTACAAAAGGAAAAGGGCAGAGGTTAACAGTAATAATTGGAGGAGAATAGAACAGATATTGCAACAGCTATACAGAGGGGAAAAAAGGACTGGGAAGACAAGTTGAAGAAACAGTACTGCTATAACAGCATGACCAGAAAAATAAGAACCACCTGTGACAGCTCTGTGGCATTAACCTTTGAAGAGGACAAAAGCAACATTGCATACAAAAGCAAAATTCATTTATACTTAGAGCAAGCAAAAAAATAATCCCAGAAGAAAGTATCAAAGCAGGATTCTTTCCAGAAATTCTTCAAGTAAATAGCTCCTGCCCATGCGGTACCAGAAAAAAGAAAATAAAACTAAAAAGACACACACATACTCACAAGATCACAAACAAAGCTTTTGGGGCTTATTTTTCCCATGAAAGAAAAGAAAAGACATCATTGGGCTAATTTTCAGCTGGACTGGTTCCGTGCCTTGCTCACCCCGCCGTTTCAGCTGTACAAACAGGAGCAGCTGTACAAAAGAGTGAGCAACAAGCAAGCAGAAAGAAGGCAAAAGCAGTGCTACCACGGTGAGTGGCAACATTGAAATCAGGCCCTATTAAACTGCTCATCAAACTTCCTAAGTCTTCAGAGCAACACTGGGGGTGCATTAGGGCTCTTGGTTCATTCCATGCAAAATTGGACATCATGGTAAGAAAACAAATTCCCTCAGCAAAGCACAGCAGCATGGGCCAGTTAAATGAACCTACAAAAAATCACACAAACGCTGTTACAATGCAGTAGAAAATCAACTGTGAAAAAGTAAACACTTAACAATACCAGAAACAGACAACTTTTGCAAGAAAGTAACACTGTAAGATATTTTTCCCCGTTTCTCAAGAACCTCTCCCTGTTTCATTTCATCAAACTAAATAAAAACTGACTTTCCTTATCCACATCTTCTCAGTATCTCCACTGGGCGCCAGATAGGACACATGGGGACCAGTCCTGTGAGGCTGACCAGTGTACATTCACCCACTGCCAGGCAGCTGCAAAGCTCACAGGTAGGAGCTGAGCCTGCCTGGCCCTCAGCAGCACCAAAGCATGTGCTCTCTTCTTACTCAGCTGCCATTCCACAGACTTTGCAGAAGTATAATTACATTTGCAACCGCCTTCACTCTCAAATTTAGCTGATATTAGCCACATCAGTAAGGGGTTTGACTTTCTGGCAGCACAATTACACAAGCCTTAGTTTCTTAGGAAGCTGAGCTAAAAACAAATAAAAATACATGTTTGAACAGAGCAACTGAAACATTAGTCAGTGTCACATTTTCCAGCCCATTAGCATCATGATACACTATCAGGAAAACTGCTTCTAGAACTAGAGGGCTTTAGGGGAAGGAAGAACATTATTCAGTACTGGTTCAGTTCACAGACCTCCTGGCATCTTGCTGGCAGTTTAATTCCCAGGCAACCCTGCCTAACTCCTTCCTCCTTCTCCTTTTTTCATACTTTCAAGCAATGCTGTATTGCTCAACACTTTCATCATCACCCTTCTCAAGGAAACGCTGAAAGGTGCTTACACAGCCAGCTGACTCTCCAAACATTTCTTTTAGGATGTCATTCTCCATCTAAATCAACATTATTTCAGCTAATCTTTACAATCTCTCAGACACACATAAAATTCATTCTAGAGATCGCATCTTTCTGATATTTTTAAGAAGTGTCAACTATAACTTTAGCATGTAACACAGTTGTTACTCCTCCAGTGATGTTCCATTCAAAACTTTGTATTTACATGGAAACAAAATGTAAATTTCTGTGCAAAGAATGCACCATCAATTTTGTGGAGAAGACCTGAAGAACAAAACACCCAGCAAGATTTGTGTTCATGTTTCAGTTAGTTTCTCACAAGACTTCCTACTGTACACAACACCAAATTCATAAATATGTTACTTCATTCAGTGTCTTCAAATACAAAGGGCATCCTTTTGTGAGCTTTGTAATGTAAATCATCTTTCTGACTCACAGCTAACAAGTCACCAATATCTGGGGTGGGGGTTGTTTCTTTTTTGGTGGGGTGCAGGGTGTGTACTAATTTTTATACTGAAGTACATTTCTGCAGTTGTTAGATACAAAACATAAAGATTTACCCATATTTTGGTAAAATGCCATGTATAGTCAACATACGGAAATACTTAAAAGTGTCCAACAATAACAACAACAAAGAAGTTGTTTGAAAGTACTGAAGAAAATTATGTTGATGCATATTAGGATAGGACAGTAATCCTGTACCAGAATTAGGTATCACAATTTTAACAGCTGGATTTGTTAACACATTTTAGATTTCTGTGATCAGATTCACTGAGGTTTTTCCTATAAAATGGGTGAAAAAGGTTCAAGTGAAGTACAGAGAAAGTCAGATGATTTCTTTTTCCCCATCCATAGCATGTTTCCTGCTTTGATGCAAGCAACTCTACTGCAACAGCATAAAAAAACCATGCACTTCGTGGCAAATCTTTAGTTGCACGAAATAACGGAAGCACAGCATGACACATTTGTTTTTAAATACATCTTAGTTCTCCACACCATCTCCTGAAACTCTGAATGCTGAAGTGGAGATGCTCTTCAGGTTTAACACTTCTACTACAACTAAGTTCGACTGTCAGAACCACCAACGCTCATTTTGCAAAGTGCACTCTCTGCAAAACAATAGGTGCATATATTAGTTAAAGCACAGGGATCCAAAAAAAAAAATTTAAAAAACACCAGCTGCCAGCAATTCTACTCACAAGTTTAATTAGAAACTAGTCCAAAAGCTGCAACAATTGTAACATCACCACAGGGAAGAAACACTGCTGAAACGGTCCATCAGAGTAGCATGGAAACAAAAGATCTTCAGAGAGATGGACCTTGCAGGCCATCACTAACAGAATGAGACTGAAAACAAGTTTATCAAAACCTTGTTATCTACTAAGATTATATTTTTGCTCTAGTACAAAAAAATACTAGGATTTTTATTTTAAATTAAAATGAATCATATGGCAGTTACCATGTGTACAATTGAGCTGGAAGGATACACAGTAAAATTTTATGTTGTAAATTCAAAGATAACTCTTAAATTGGAGAGTCAGACAGTTCTGTTCCTTTCAGCTATGTACCAATCTTTTAAAATTTGTTTTTACATTGCCTCCACTTTGCTGTATTCTTCTGTGTCTCAGTTTCATTTAAATGTAGTGGGGTTTATTTTCGTTTAGTTTCAATTTCAAAGAGCTTTTTTATAAATAACTGCATTGAATGTTTCTGTGGATTGCCTTCTCTCACAATGTACATTGCAGTCACTTTTGTTCACTAAATACAATAGAAGAAGGATGTTTTTCAGAAGGGATTTCACTCAATTCTTCCCTTGCTTACAGAGCTAGTGTAAAAATAGTTAATTTGCATTTAGAGCAATTTTAAATTATTTAAGATATTAGACACCTGTACTCTCTTCCACCCTGATTCTCTTTTACCCCTCTCTTTTCTCCCCTATGAATAGCTATCATATCTTCTACCTGAAATTAAATTATGCTTTGCAAATACTAGCTTTGTAAATACTTTGTCCAGTGAGAACTCTACTCTGTAAATCATATATAAAATAATCTCAGAATGGAACTAATACTACATGTGTTATTTAACCATTATTGCCCATGCTCTGACATAGCACCAAAACTTAACCCCACTTCCAACTTCATAAATAAGCAAAAATAAAATTACATTAAACTTGGGTACGATTTGGCTGATGTGAAATACGATTTAAATCAGGAATTTTACCCAGCTCTGCGCAGAGAACCACAAAATTTGCATCAGAATTCAGCTTCATAGATGCATGCCAACAGATGTGAAACATGCTGGGTGCTAAAACATACCAATCTGAGACACACAGAAAATTTGGGAAAAGAGCCTCTAGATTACCGCCCAACACTGCTAAAAAATGCCACACAAAGAAAACCTGCAAAAACAAGCACTAGATATGCACCAAAACACACCAAACACTGTCTGGGTGCTAAAACGTGCACAACACATCCAAACCATGCACAAACATGTATGGGGATGAACATAAAAAAACAGACACAACAAATGGAAACTGCAAATACACATAAAGCATGCACTAGAGGTGTGGCAAAAAAATGCCAAACATGCTCAACGTTAAAAATGCTAAAAATATGGGAGGGAAAAAAAGATGTGGTAGCAGGATGCCAAAAGAAAAAAAAAAAAAAGGCAAACCCATGCTGAAGTGTGCTGTATGTTTAAAAGACCACCATATTTGAAACACATGGCAATGGAAAGCAACACTGCAGCAATGCCTAAGAAACAAAAATTATTTTTTAAAAAGTGCTAAAAGCTTAACAAAAAAAAAGAGCACGTGGGGAATTCATGCCAGAAGACAACAAGTCAAATGTACAGGACACCCACAAGACCACTGCAGTAATGCCGAACATACTGGGACAACACTGTAAAAACCAAAATCCACACCAGAAAGTACATGGAAAACCCAGAGCATATGCCAGATGCATTTAAAAAATGCCAAACACCCTGGACACTGAACCCCACACAAGGTGCATAGAGAAACCATAAGCACAGACTGAATGCTAATTAAAAAAACAAAACAAAAGAGAACAAACCAACCTCCAAACTAAACCAACTTGTAAAGACCATAAAAAGGCTTTAACAACCCCAAAGCACCTTAGGCTCTAACAAGCCTGCCCCAAAACACTTCAGAAACTGAAAACCTTGCCAGAAAACACATTAAAAAAAAGAGCATCTGGTAGACTCATGCAAAAAAAAATGCCAAGCATGTTCAAAGACTAAAAACCATTAAAATGCCCAATAATTGTACATGGTAAATCCATGTTAAAAAACCCCACCAAATATACACAAAAAAAGTCCTACTGAATAACTATTAAATACACTGAAAAATCCTACAGTATATGAAAACAAAAAAAACCCCACACCACAACAAAGAAATCCTGGACACAAATAACATCATAGCCATACTCTAGGAACCAAAACCACAAAAACACTCCAAATCCACACTGGAAACCTTGCCAAAAAAGAGAGCAAATGCCAAAAAACCACCAAACATGCTGGACACTGAACATCAAGCAAAGTTCATTGAAAAACATAACACAGGCTGGATGCTTATAAAAAAATAACCCAAAACAAACCCGTAAACTCCATGGAAATACATTAGTAACCTCAAAACCAGCCCACAAACTAAAAAGTCCAACAAAAAATGCCGTATAAGCCAAAACGCCGGACAAAAATGACAGAAAAAGACCATGAGGTAGATTCAAGCTAATACGACACCGAACACATTGGGTACTTAAAACCTGTTAAAACTCCCAGTAATTCTATCTGGTAGACGCACACAAAAAAAATCCAAACTCAAGCGGGACACTAAAAAAAAACTATCAAAAAGCAACTCTCAAAACCCAACAAACTAAAAAGCCCCATTCTACAGGGTTAGAAATGCCTCAGAAACACTTACAAAGCACACAGCAGGTATATGCCAAAAAAAGGTCAAACATGCCGGGCTCACTGAAAAATGCTAAAACCTGCTTAACAACCTGCAGTGTATGCATGGGGAAAAAAAGCTACACCTAAGAAATGGGGGATACAGCAAAAAACCCTATATAAAGATGCTACAGCAATGCATTAAGAACCAAACACCTTGCCAAAAGAGCAAAGAATTCACACCAAAAACCTTGCCAAAGAAGTGACCACATGGGAGAGGTTTGCCAAAAAACATCCAACATGCTAGATGCTCACAACTACGCAGAAAAACCCAAAACAAAACTGACTGACTACAGCCACCACAGACTGGGTGCTTAAAAAAACAAAATACACTAAAACAACTTGTAAGTGCCATGGAAATGCCTTAGTAACCCCAAAAGCACTTTAGAAACCAATAAGCTCATCCAAACCCAAACCAAATACACATGATAGATGCATGTACACAAACGTCAAACACCTGTTGGACACTTTAAAAAAGAACTTTAAAATTCTTGGGAAAAAGGCTCAAAAGCAGGTGGTAGATGCACACCAACAGTCAGCAACACCTCAGAAATGCCTCAAGAACACTCAGAGAGCATGCAGTACATGTATGCAAAAAGATGCCAAACATGATGAACACACTAAAAAATTGTTGAAAAACGCTTAAAAACCCAGTGGATATTGTGTTATACATAGGTACACCAAAAACATAGAGTTCATGCTGAACATGAAGAACACACACTAAAAAAAGTTAATTTTATAAACACAACACTGCTAAAAAATGTGTAGTAGGTGGAATTCTATACAGTCACAACACTTCACTGAAAGCCCACCTACAGCCCATCCATGAGGACATACACATCAGGATGAAGTTAAGACCTGTAAGAGCCAATTTTTTTTTGTCACTTGTTTCTCCTGTGGAGTCACAATCCTCTTGTGATCTCAAAAGCCTAGCTAGATAAAACTGACAATTGCAATCAAATTCCTATAATAAAAATTCTTTTCTGTAACAACCACTTAAGACTCAAATACAGCTCATCGCTAAAGATCAGACAGTTCATATATAAAATATTTTGTTTGCTGTTCAAGTGCTGTTCACAAAGCTAATATAGACTTTATGTTCCTGAAAACAGGGAATGTATGTTGTAAAGATACAGAACACATACATCAATAAGTATCTCATCTACTACATCTAACACAGTGGCAAAAACATAAAAAAACTCTTATACATTACAAAAATAAAGAAAAGTATCAAGTTAGGATGCCAGCACACCTACAAGTTGAGTAGTAAAAGCACAAGGAAAATTTTCCATCCAGTTCCAAAACGAGATGTACTTATAAATAGTAAGTTATCAAAGAATTTCAGCAGGTCAGGAAGAAATTATGCTTACCAAACACTATTGCTTTGGCAAAAGGTGGAAAGAGCTCTGTGTGTCTGCATAGGTTTTTATGAATTTGCCAGAGATCTTTGTGCAGTTTCTTAAAGTCACTGTATCTCTTCCAAACAACTATCTAGAGCAGAGAAACCAGAGAGAAGTATTAGTGAGGTTCATTGTTCATATTACATCACACCACAAATACACTGGTTTAATCACATCAGAGCACTAACTTCAGCAAATTTGTTTAACAAAAATATGCAATCTGAACTGACAACTGTAAAAAGCATTAAAAATGGTCACTATCTGTCCCTGAGCTGCATTTTGGCTAACACTAGAGTGCAGAGAAAAAAAATGAGTAAAAGCTGAAAGGCGGGCAAAGGCAGCACTGCTTCAGTCACTCTGAGATCCAGACCTACACAGGGAGCCAGTAAGAGAGGAAAAAATGCTGAACAGGAGTGCTGCACCATCCAACATTTAACACCACACTGTGCCTGGTGCAGCTGCAGGTGTGGGGAAGAGACAACAGCAAAAGAGAAAAACAGAGAAGAGAAATCAATACAAGCAAGGGATTTCTAGGGATGGTACATTAAGCCCCCAGGACTAGAAAACAGCTCCTAAGCTGTCTTAGTAGTGTTGATTAGATGTAAATGCAAGCCCCCATTTTAAATGTTTTTTTTTGTAATAACACCAAAAAGAAAGAGTAGGTTCCTTTTGGAATCTAGACAAAAACTCCATCTTAGGAATACAAAAATGCCATCGGTTCATTATACCAGATACTCCTGATCTGGTCTTTCCAGAAAGTACTCATCTTCCAGTCAGGTATCCACCTTATCCTTCTTCCATCCCACTCTTTCCATTCAAGAAAGGAGGAGAACCCAGTGGGAAAATCAAACCAATTAAAGAAATAAACAATAAAATTTACACTTGACTGCTACTGGATTTGTTATCAGAGTGAAAAGATATTAACAAAGATTTTTTTATATCCTGACCTCATTTTTGGTCAGACTCACTAAGCCATCACAATAAACCTCAATGCTAATGTAAAGTGATTAAAGTAGAACAGAAGGGAAAAAACAAGGGGAGAGAGAGACTGCATGCATTCAGCAGTTGATTCCACAGCTGCATCATTCAAATGTTTCAATTAACTTAATACAACTAACCACAACTTAAAATATTCCACATATTTCTGAATGATTTAACACGTTGCCTTCTCATGAGCAATCATAATTGAAAAAGTTTAAATTTTTTTCAAGCAAACCAGATTTAGAGCTAAGCAAAAGATTTGGATTTAGAGCTTTTTTGTTGTGGGTTTTTTTTTTTTTAAATATTGCAATCAGAGGCCTTCTAAGTTTCAGCAGATGCAAGTCCTACCTGCAGAACAATGCAAATAGAAGAGGATTGTTAACAGTAGATATGCAAAGCTTTAGTGTGGAAACACTCTACCCACCTTATAAATTTAGCTATACTGGAACCAGCAGTCCTGATTCAGACTCCCTTATTGGCACACATTTTCATGACTTAATTACAGCTGGTACTCAGTGAAGTATAACACACAAGTGAGGAATCTCAAGAAGGCAAACTAGTCATTTTGCTATCAGAAATAATAATTTTTCAATGCTAAACTTTTGTCTAATCCAATAGCCAGAAAGTGGATGATTAGCACTTCTTGAGCAGCGTGCATATAGAACACAAAATTGCCTAAGATGGTGAATTCTTTAAACAGTAAGTTACTGTATTGTCAGTACTTGGAGACAACATGAAAAGCTGCCAGAAAATAAAAGCATGAGATTTCATTCCACTAAAAAAGCATCATTTTTCACTGCTACAAGTGATCACTCAATAGTCAAGAGGAAAAAAATAAATACCCGTAAGTCACTTGCATAGCAAAAGCAGTCAAGGTTATCCTCAAATCTTTCAGAAGCTCATGGAAAACATGCCTTTTCATGCATATGGCTCAGCAAAGTTAGCAAAGTTCCCATTCTAACACCCTCATTAGAAATTAGATTTTGGAGGAAGGACACATTGTACTTTGAGGCCCAACGAAGCACAGCAAGGATATCATAAAACATATGTTAGATTTGTAATGCAATAAGGTGCTTGTCATGGCGAGAGCCAGTAGATCTCTATTAACTCATGCAATTCATCTGTTCCACAGTGAATAAGCCTTTCTCCTAAATGAAAAGGAAAAAACCCCACAGGCCTACCCTAGATACAACTGCCTTACACACCACATTGCCACCATCGGCCCCCAGAAGCAAGGAAATTAAAGGTAGGTCTGCTGGCCTTTCTGTATCTACTAACACCCCCCAACAAAACATGAATTTCTTTCATTCTTTTGAGAAGGAAGCCCTTACAAGGCTCTCTTCCTTCCTGCCCCAACAACAACAGCTGGGATTACATTGACTTGTAACTGGCTGCAGTGGGAGAGGTGCTGTAGTAAAGGCTTGTATCCCAAAGGGCAGCCAAAGGAAGTGACAGAAAACTGGCAAGTGGAATTGAGGTCACAGCACACAGCCTTATGTGCAGCTGTACATATGTAAAGAATGTATTAACATCACAGCAGTGGCATTAAGAGACTCCTGAAGGAGGAGGCAGGCACAGCTAAGTGGTCCTACGTGGATGTGGGAAGCAGGTTGCATGAGACAGATCCTAAAGCAACGCGGTGGTCGTGTGCACAGGATTTTCTGCTGAATTTCCAACTGAGCATTCTGGAAAACTGAGGTAATTTATTTTCAGTGGGAGCAGGTTAGGGCATAATCTTTCTCTTTCAAAGGCTGCCAAAGTTCTTTTTTTATTGTAAGAGGCCATGTAACAGAAAAGCTCTCAACATATGGGGTCTTCTGACTACAATTCCCCTTTATGGCAACTACCATCTAGGATATTCCTTGTAATAACCAACTGTTTTCAGATAATGCTTGTAACAGAATCACCCCACAGCTAACATGCTATCACATGCAGAATAATTAATATGGTACAATGCAGGGTGGAAAAGGGCAACTATCAAGAAGTTCATCTCATATTTATGTCCTCTTATTGTCTAGAGTATGTGAAACTGCATGGGTAACCTACAGCCACAGATCAAAGCAATAATTAAAATATATGGTTTTGCTGTCGTGTCAAAACTACTTAACATATATCCGTGCAACACTCTAGCTGAAAGACACTTACAATATTATTTTTCTGATGAATGGACTCATCAACAGCTCTTATAAAGTGCTTTTCCTCACAAATGAAGATTAAGGTAATGGCAGAATGTGCTCATGGATAAGTTCAATTCAGGAGTCTCCCTGGAAAAGGTGAACATCAAGCTACAAACTACAGTAACACAGTTCTAAACTAGATCCATGATCATCTCTGATTCTGATAGGTTATTTTAATCTCCTAGAGATTAAAAAAAAAAAAAAATGCAAAAAGCACAAATGCTCATGCTTGCCTGATTCTCAAGATTTCAAAGAAGGATGCAGTAAAGGGGTGCTAGATATATTAGCCAATTCTCACCTCTGCCAAGCCACTAATCAGTAACTCTGATCACACAGAGATGCAATGAATTCAGTTACAAGCTCTTCCTTCATCAGCTCTGCAGGTTCTCCTCAACTGTAGTAAGAGACCGCACCAGAAACTGAACATATGCACGAGTTACACGATGTCTGAAAAGCCATAAGGTTGTGCTTTTGAGGGAAGATTTTGCAGATACAAAGTATAATAGTAACCATGTCAAGTCACTAGTCCAGAAAAAAAATCAAGGGAAAAAAACATGGTTTCTTAATTCAATAGAAAAAAATCCAAAACACACACACGTGGTATATTTCACTCTCTCAATAAATGGCTCATGTGACTTTTGAGGTGTTTAAGAGGCACTAGACTACAGCAGACCCTTACCCTTAGCCTCTTCAGAAGAGGCAAAGAATAAGCAATTTTAAAATTTTGTTGAAGTATATCACTGGAAAATACTAAAGGAGCCTCAGAGAGATAGGCGTAATATATATGACTTACAGTCTAATCTCTCAACTACTCCTACACTCCTCCATTTTCCCTCTTCACTAATAGACAGTAATGGTGCAGGCTTTTCAGTGAAGTATTGGTTAAAGAGGAAAAGAGTACCTACAGCTGAGACCTAAGACTTGAATTGTGGACTGATCTCTAATTTTACCAGTAGGAGTTAAGTAACCATCAATTTGCCAATTCCAGCCCCGAGAAAAGAGCTTGTAAAGTTATCAAAGCAGTTTTGTCATCAAAAGACACTTCACTCCCTAAGACTTTGTTTCAAGTCACCATTCATCACTGAGGGATGAAATGCATCATGTTACACTAGCTACTGTTTTTAACTATGAAAGCTAAAGACAAATGGAAACATATGAAAATTGTTCGCTCAATTACAATGACAAAACACACAGCAACTGCTAAATTACATCAAAGATGCTTCAAAAGGCATAGTGTGATACATAAAGACATTTGCACAAGTTTAAACTGTTACCTCCTGGACATCCTCTGGATTTTTTCTTGAAACAATCTGAAAAGCAAAACAAAAATGAAACCGCGTAAGCTCTTGGATTTTCAGTTTGGAAGTTAAAGAGTAACATACAATGATTCATTGCTGAAGAGAAAAATCTCGAAAAAGGCAAACAGCTGCATGGTCCTATGCACTCAGAAAGTTTTCATTCAGTTTTAGAGAAGTCTAATACCCAAAGGCAACACAGTGAGGGATTTCAGCAGCAGTCAGTCATGATCACACAAAGACAGACGCACATTCTAGGCAAAATGGCACAAAATGCACCTCTCAAAACAAAGCTACGTAGAGCACATCTCCTATCGTCTTTCCAGTCTCTTCCTATTAATCCATTCTAGCGCCACATTACTCCCAATAAGAAGAGCTCATTAAGGCTACTTGGCTTAATATAAGCTGCACCTCACTGAGAATGTGAGGATTTGTATTTAGTAAGACAGTATTTCTACTTTACTTACAATCACCAGAGCGCAGACATGTCTGACTATCCTAACATATTTGTTTCTCCTTAAAAACTCTTTGCCTAATTAATTATAAATGGCTTTGTCCAGAGGAGAATTGCAGTGTAAATCAGGCTTGGCTGCACACCATAAAGAAGCCTGTATTTCGTTGTGATTTTTTTTTTCTTTAAATAAATATTGATCACATAAGCCTTTGTAATCCAAGTTTTGTATTGGTCTTATAAACAGCAGTAAAAGCATATCCCCACAAACACACAAACCAAACAGAGACATCTTTAATTCATAACTGCAATTATCTTGTGCAAGTCAGTATATCCTTCATCATAAGAGCCAAAACTGTTTAACAAAATAATTAGTCTATTGTTAGCTAAAGCAAAATAGGGCATTTTCAATCCAACTGGGACTATCCTCAGCAACACACCCCAGAATAATTGATGCCCTGAAGAGGTGATGCGTGTAAGAAAGCGCAGGGAGCCCACACTACTTGCACCCCAGAGACTCACACACCATCCCGCCGTACCGCGAGCACCACGCAGCTGATGCTCTGAGATGGAAGCCACTGAACCCACATTTTCCTCTTGCTAAGTGACAACAGCATACCTCTTATATTTCCCACAAACTTAGCTCTCTTCCTCCCTTCCATTTTTCAAGAATCCTTGCCAAAGCCTCCCAGATTTTGTACCACCAGTTTACTACAGCCCAGCCACTCATCTCTCACACAATTCGGAGGAGACAAGACGGAAAGGAGAAGTGTTACCTTCTCTAGCAATCTCCCAAAAGACCTGAAACATTCTCCTTCGCAAGTCTAAGTTCTTTCTCTCACCTTGCACACCAAAGTCCTCTTCTTCCAGCGCAGGCTACATGGATAAAACCTTTCTCAACTTTTCCTCACTCCTGAGTAATCTAACGTTTGGCAACTTTACCAAATGTTAACCTTGGTGGCTGTTGCTGTTTCATTCACTACCAGGCAGTTTACAAGTACAATTGGTGAAATGTTTCTAACCTCCTTTTCTAATAGCTGGCGTACTTGATGCAAGGAGCCTGTACTGTAGAGCTGGGGAAAGAAAATATCACAGGCATGGCTACACATCACAGAGAACACCAAAGGGCAGACACCAACTGCTTTGCTTTGCAATTCACCTTTAGTTAAAGCCTTGCAACAGTTTTGGCAGCTAGGTAAGTTACCAGATGGGCAGAAGGAGACCCAGAGAGATGAGTAATTACCCAGCCAGTTAGTAAGAATCTGGAATAAAACCCAGAGGCCCTGTTTCACACTTGTTCTTATGTTACACCGCCTTCTATATCTACCAGCCATGCCAACTTTAAGTCAGTATGTAATAATTTATGTGTTGTCCTACTTTGTTCTTCATATCCTTTTCTGAAGGTCAATCTCAGAAGAGGTCTGCCCCTTCCACCCAACCTATAGTCAACCTAGAGACTTGGCAAAGATGACCCAATCCCCTAAATTTTCCATGTGCTTTTTAAATCCTTCCACAAGGATCAATGCAGTCAGCTCCTTCTGCAAATCTGTAATACAAGTAACTCTAACCTATTTTCAAAAATATCACTAGGATACCTACCAATGGGCTGAGCAATGCATAATTACTGCACTAGACTCTGAAAACAGAGATCCTACAAGGATCGTCAACATCAAGAAAAGTATTTCAGATTATCCCATTCCTCATCTGACCTGCAGATAGCCAACATAACTCATTAGAGTTTTAATTATCATTAATAATTGTAATCTTCCAAGTTCTCTAAACTTTTATTAGTCATCTATATTTTCAGGCATCATTAAAGTACACTCCTCATATCACGACTTGCTAATATCTCTATCTGTTTCTGAGCACTTGGAAATGGGTATTAAAAAGCCAATATTAATTTAATCTTGTCTGCATTCACAATTATTTCACAGTTTACAAGTAAATAAAATATAAAGTCTCTGCTATACAAACAAAACTTTTAAGGAAAAAGCTGCAATAAGGACAGACCCCCCTTAGCACTCAGAAGAGACTGCATTGGTATTTATGCCTTGGGCCAGATGTTTAGAACATGCTAAACAAGTGCCTTCTCATCCATGACTATTTATCCATGTTATATTGAAACAGAAAGTTCCTTTAACTTCATTTCACAAAGGATTCACTCATATACCACACTGAGGAACCACAAATCTCCACTAACACATACTGACTACCCTAGATCTCAGCGAGAATGATATTCAACACAACGGGAAGATCCACCTCACTTTTTTCCTGGCGGTCCCCCAAAGTCGCTGAGCATCAGCTCAGCAAATGCAGCTGGAGTGGTGTGATATCAACCATGGAGCCAGATCACTGCAGGAATAGGAGGGAGGCATAGGAGGAAAGAAACAGAAAGGGTACCTGATATGTACACTGAATCCTTTTTAAATCATTTTATTCAATTTCCCAAATCCTCACTTCAAGTACTACACAACAGATTACCAGGCAGAGTCCTGTTGAAACGAAAGTTATTTACATTTCTGCACTTGTGAGTCCAAAGCATCCTATGCTGAAAAAAACTGAAATAATTTTTCACTTTGAGGATTTGAGCTATCAAAACACTGTAAAGAAGTAATGATCTGTGGCTAGGTCAGTTGAATTTGGACAGCTCACAGACTGATCAGGTCCTTGCTCTGCACTAAATCACACACAGTCAGTGCACCACCCGATTCTGCACTGCCTCGCTTGGAAAGGCACCAGAGCACCCATAGTTTATGGGACAAGGAGAGAGAATGACATCCCCAACTAGTTAGCCACAACTTGATTTTGGACAATTCTACAGAAATCAAAACATCACAGAGAAATTTAAGTGGCTTTAGCCAATAAGAACAAACTCACCAGAGTAAAAAAAGCAGCAGAAGTTTTGGCTCATTCCTATTAGTCCCTATTGCACTGACACAACTTTTTAGTACACACACACACACACACACTTGGCCCATCAAGAGCTAAGGCAGAAAGATGTGATGGCACTGTTCTCTCTGCCTGTATTTCAGGAAAAGCTTTTTAAATTAAAACATCATAGGAAAAAGCAACTCTTTTTTTCTCTTCACAAATACTAAGTTGTACTGGACTAAAAAGAACAGTTTAAACATATTTGTCCCATATTTGTGTTTGGAGAACTTGGACATGTATATTTGACCCAAAAATTTTTTCTTAATATTTTTAATTTTACAATATATAAACTGATCATAGGCTAATAACCTGACATTACAATCTCCATAAATATACAGAATGGTGTATTCTTTGAATTAAAAGGAAGGTGCTTATAAACATATGTTGCTCTCACAGGCAGGATGTCTACAGCTGAACTACGAGATCACAGGGCACTTAAAGAAACTCTGTCTCTCTGTGACACTTTTTGATGCTCTCAATGTATCCCAGCACACCTGTGAGCTAAACTCCCACTCCTCTAGCACCTATCCCCACATATTTACTCACTCTCCTCCCTTTTCTGGCATAATAGGAAAGTAGAAAAGAAAGCAAGGAATTTCCCTAGGCGAACAGATGGAGCTTTCAGCAAAGCCAGCACCAGACCAGCTCTCCCAACATCTGCAGGAGCTTTCCTGCTTCTCGTGCTAGGCCTGACTGACCCAGAGCGCTCTGCCCGGCCAGGCTGGACCCTGCTGGGCACGCTCAGCCCCATGTGCGGCTCAGGCAGCTCGGCGCTGCCAGCGTGGGCGCGCTGAGCCCACGCACTCCGCTCCCTCCCGCTCCTCCCGAGCTCGCTGCGCTGCGGGGCTGCCAGAAAGGCTGGGCAATCCCACGACAACCTATCCACGAGATCTGGAGCGGAAGAACGGGTAAAAAAGAGAAGGAGCTGTTTGTTTTTAAGCTGCTCTCTCATGCCCTGCAACGGACAGTAGGGAAATTGAGCGTCAATTGCAAAGCGCTCTGAGGCCATTACAACGTTGCGAGGCTTCAAGTTTGCAGGAGGCGGCCGGGGCTCGGCTCGGGAGGGGCCGCCGTGTCCCACCTTCCCTCCCTCCCTCCCTCCCACCCGTGTCCCTCACAGGGGCTTCCACGTCGCGGCCGGGCTCGCCAGGATCCCCACGGGCACGGCAGCCGCGGGCGCCGTTCCGCACCCAGCGGCGGCTTTACAGCCCAAACGCGGGGCAGGCCGGCCGCGGGGAGCCGCCGGGGTGAGGGGCTGGGCGGCGGCCGCCGACTCACCCGCGCGGTGACCTTGTAGACGGTGTGGCCGCGGGGGTGCCGGCGCGGCTCCGTCACGGTGTAGAAGCGGGCCAGGTCGGCGCCGCGCTCCCGCGGGCTCAGCATCCTGCTGCTGCCCCCGCCGCGCCGCCCGGCCGCCCGGCACAGGCGGAAGCGGCGCCCGGGAACGCCCCGCCCCGCCCGGGCGGTGCCGGCGGCCCGGCCCGGGGAGCCCCGCCCGGCCGGCACGGGATGCCCGGGTGCGGGGATCCCCGGCTCGTGGCCTTTCCCCGAGACTCAAAGTCCGCGCCGCAGGGATGAGGCCGAGGTGTCACGGCCCGGACGTGGCAGCCACAGCACGGCGGCGGCGCAGCCCCGTTCCAGGTGTTCTGCAAGGGTACGGCCGGGGGGGATTTACACTTGGCGGGGACTGACCGCCGAACCCCTTGATAACACAGGCGCCCGTGGCCTCTACAAATCGTAATGAGCCCCTGGTACGCCGCTCCCAGCGTCTGCCGTGGTCTGTTTTAAGCTATGCTGCCCTAAATCCCTAGGCCTGTAACGCAGAAATGACTCACGGATTTTAAAGAGGAATGCTACCAGAAAGGCAAGTTTGATGGTTATTGAGCCACCATGTTCCGTGTGTTGTGTCTCCTCCAGGTTCTTTAAGCTCTACCTGGACTTCTCCCTGCGGATGGGCTCTCGTGCATGCACAGGTCTGCGGAACGCTTTGGTGTTAGGAAACCCTCAGGGTTTGAGGGGCATTGCTGCAGTTCTAAGGAGCATATTGTGCTGCAGTACCTTGTCCTTTCATAAAGTTACCTTCGATTTCTTGTCTGTAGTGGGATCTGTACCGATGTAGATCTCACACTTCAGATTATAAACTGCTAAGATTTTTTTTTCTAATCACTGTGCTTTCATTCATTTAATTGCAGATGTTAAAAAAACAGTTTTTCCTTTCCAGGTTATTAATATCTCTGCTCTCATGCAGGTTTTTGACATAAAATATTTAACAATACTTAATTGCATGTCTTTGTGAAAGATGAGTGTGTCTTGTACTGAAGTTCCTAGTAAGCAAGTGCCTCTCCTTTGAGGAACATTTTCTTAAGGAAGGGGAAGAAAGAGGACATTGGTTGTTAGCAGCTCACTTGTCACTCTCACTTATCTTATGAGAGAGGAAGAACGTGTCTTTTACATCTTGTGCTGGTACACAGAACTTCATGGAAGTTATATAAGTTATCAGAAGTTCGCAAATTCGAGTACTTGGGGGAGAGAGACAGTGAGTAAAGAGACAAACACATCAGGCTTAGGAAATGTACGGAGCTGAAAACAGTAAGAGGCAGGGAGAGCGTTCATTTGAAGTTTGCCCAGCCCCTGCACATTTCTAAGCATCTGCTGCTAACCACGTTTAGAAAGCAGGAAACTGAGCTCAGTGGAACATTGATCTGAGCCACCGTGGCTGTTCTTATGTGCACTGTAATCAATCAAAGCATCCCTCAGTGAGTCAGTAGCCTCCATTCACTATGGAGTTTCAAAAGCTCAAATGACTCATAAAATAATTTGGCTTCTACTTACAAATCAGAATTTGGAGATACCTAATTCTGAAGAATATCTTTTCACATGGTATAGCCAACAGAAAAGGGTAATTAGACGAGAATAAAAAATCCACAATTAAGTGTTACTGGCTTATTAAGACTTCTCTAGGTCAAGGCAAGAAAATCTAGCAACACTGAGATGAGAGACAATTTGCATCATATTAATAGGTTAGTCTTTTTCTTATCTTCTATTTTGTCTATTACACAACCTTCACGCTTTTCAGCACATCCTCCTTTCCATTAAAACCCACAGCTTCAGTGATTTCTTTTTTTTTTCAGCATCACTACAGAGGTTACTACTATGTAAAAACCTTTGAAGTGGCAGATCAATTTGGGTGTCCTGTGTAGGTCAAAATACAGACAATAACTGCATGCTATGTGTGGATTCTGGTCCTAGAAATAACAGCAGTTGTTGTTGCTATAGCTATGTCTTACTGTCTTCTGTCCTAGAAATACATCTAGAAGATAAGAACACAAAAATGCAGAAAAGAACAAACCACCAAAACAAGATGGTCTTGAAAATACAGTTGGGAGATCCTCTACTACACATGTATTATGGGACTAGTAGTTTCACTGTCATATTGTGATGAAACTAACAGAAAACGGATGGGTATTTTTACCTTTCACCAGTAACTTGTGTCCAAGAAATGGAAAACCCAAAGTGGATTTGACACATTGCCTAACTAGCGTGCTCATCACTGCATTATTTCAGTTCCAGTCTTCCCTACCACTCCTGGGAAAACTTCAAATGTTATTTAAAGTCACTTTTATGACAGATATAAAAGGAATGCAGAGAAACAGTATTTTACTTGATTACAGTTCCTGCACAGCATCTGCACTATTCAGCACTATAATTTTTCTTATGCATTGTGCTGTGTTTCCTTACAGTAAACAGGGCCAGCATTTACTCTGTCCTCAGAAGACCTCAAGAAAGCGTTCTAAGTGCTTATTCAAGCAACATCGGCAGAGCCAGAGGATTGTTTCTGCAGCTGGTAAGCAGCAGTGGGTCTGTCAGCAGGGTCTGCAGGGCGGGCAGGTCTCCCACCCATCCCTCAGCAGAGCACCTTCAGCTGCATTTTAAAACCTGACAAGGTTGAAGTACTTTATTAGGTGAGTGGGGTTCGTTTTTTTTCTGCAAACACTAAGCATGATGCTGCTGCCCTTGAAATAGTCAGCACCTTGAAATACATCGCAGCTCTTTCTCAGTCCCTTTGACCCTGCAGGAACACATGGTGATCCCAGGGAGAAGACCACCTATGGAAACTGTCACAGAACATGCTGAGTTGGAAGGGACCCACAAGGATCATCAAAGTCCAGCCCCTGGCCCTGCACAGGACATCACCGAGGGCCACACCATGTGCCTGAGAGCGTTGTCCAAATGCTTCTTGAGCTCTGCCAGACTTGGTGTTGTGACCACTTCCCTGGGGAGCCTGTTCCAGCGCCCAGACCCACTCTGGGTGAAGAAACTACTGCATGAACACAGTGTTACCTCCATCTAAATGCTTCAAAAGCCCGCAGTCAGGCTGCCTACGTGCCGGTCGTGCTGCGCTCTGGAGCGGGCGCTGCCCCGGAGCGCCCCGGGAAGGGAGCGCGGTTTCGGGGGCGTCACCCGCCCGGGGCCGAGATGGCGGCCGGGCCTCGGCGTCGGTTTCCAGGACTAAACATGGCCGCAGGCCCGGCCCTTGCACTACAAGTCCCAGGAGCGAGCGGGAGGGCGCGGCGCGGCCGCAGCCCGTGCGGGGTATGAGGCGGTGGCCGGAGCGCGGCGGGCGGAGCTGGCGCTGCCCTGGGCTGACCCCCTCGGGGGGCGCCGCGGCTGCGCGGGGCCGGTAGCGCGGCTCCCCTGGGCCGGGCCCGCGCCCGGGCCCGCCGGGAGGTAACGGGGCTGGGGGCGCTGGTGTTGAATGCCCGCCATTAGGCCGAGCAGGGCCGCGGTAAACAGCACAGCGCGGCGTGGGGCTGTCTGCTGCCGGGGGTGCGGGGCTGGGGGGCCGGGGGTTTAGGAGGGAGCAGTTTCTCAGCGCTTTTCTGTAAAGCAAGTGTTTCAGGAGGTTTTTGTAAAGGAGTGGTGCCTCTTTTTGCTCCATAGTAATGCTGTGGTGTGCGGGGGGGGTGGGTGGAGGAGTGTTTTGTTTGTGTGTCTGCCCGACTACATCTGGTGCGCTGTGGCGGGAAAGGGTTGTTCCGGGACAAGCGGGTTTTGCTGAAAGTTGTATTAGCTATTAAAGGGTGTCCAAAGGAGGGCAATGAAGCTGGTGAAGGGCCTTGAGGGGAATCCATGTGAGGAGCGCCCGAGGTCATTTTCAGCCTGGAGGAGACTGAGGGAGACCTCGTGGCAGTCTACAACTCCTCGTGAGGGCAAGAGGAGGGGCAGGCAGTGACCTCTTCCCTGTGGCGCCCAGTGACAGGACCCAAGGCAGTGGCCTGAAGCTGTGTCAGGGCGGGTTTAGGCTGGATATTAAAGAAAGGTTTTTCACCCAGAAGGTGCTCGGGCGCTGGAACAGGCTCCCCAGGGAGGTGGTCACAGCACCAGGCAGCCTGACAGAGCTCAGGGAGCGTTTGGACAACGCTCTCAGGCACATGGTGTGACTCCTGGGGATGTCCTGTGCAGGTACAGGAGTTGGACTCGATGATCCTTGTGGGTCCCTCCCAACTCAGCATGTTCTGTGATTCTGTATTTCAGCGTATTTGCTCTGCTGAATGGCAGCTGGGAGGTTCTCACTTCAGTTCAACTTCACGCATACCAGGCTTTGTTATCTTTTGCTTATAAGCTCAAAATACACCTTCTTATTTAAACAGTGAGGAAGCTGAGACAGATTATTGTCACTCAGCCTTCATTCCAGTGATTTTGTTGAGAGACAGGTTTCTTTTTTCTTCTGAAAAAAAAAAAAAAAGGAAAAACCCCACTTTTTTTTCATGGTTTTAGTTGCTGAGCTGTGGTTTGCCTTCCTGGAAAAGAAATAAGAATACAGATTTAGTCTTGAGCTGGTGCTAGTGATGCCTTGAGACTTAGCACCTTTATTTCCCTGTTGTGTTGGCATTGGGATTTGAGCCATATCAATGGCTTTCCAAACAAAGTTCTGACTGCTTGCAGGAAAGTGGTCTTCTCATTCCTTACAAATAGCCTTATGATAAAGTTAATGCAGCATGCAAAAATGACCTTTTGTAAAGGTCATTCCTCTGAGCGCTTGAAAGATCTGACACTGGAATTCAGCAAGGCAGAAAATAAATTGTAAATAGTTACTCAGATGGATAGGGTTTGGACACTAAATGGCACTTGTAAATCTGAGGGGAGGAACAGGATGCAAGATCTCTTTGTAAAGTCCCATTTTGCATATCATTTAGATAAATGTTTAAATATTTTGTATATATCTATAAGCGTTTGAGTATCTTGTATGCGTTAACTTGTAGAGAAAGAGTATCTTGTGTAAGTCCTGACCAGGATGATTTGCCTCTACAGCCTTCTACAGGCAGGTGTAGTGGTGTGCAAGTAATGAAACTTGTGCTTTTTTGGTAGACACTCCATGCTGCCCCGCCATGTGCAGAGGCTGGGCAGAGACTGGATCACCCACTGGAATGGCTCCCAGCTACTCACCTTGAACAGCCCAGTTTCCAGCTGTATGAGATGGGCCGGACACTCTCCTCCCTGGGCCTCGTTTCCACTCCCTATTTCAGCTGATTTCTCAGCAAACTGGAGATTCCCTCCAGTCTTTGGACCTTGGAGAGAGTTTCAGAACTATAACTGGCATCTTGATAACTACACACAAAGTTGTTGCTTTCACCTACCCAACCCCAGTATGAAATCTGAGGGAGAAGAGCCATTGACAAAGAAGAGAAGACTCAGTGGCCAGGATGATACTTCGAGTCCTGAACAAGAAACAAACTTGTCTAATCAGAAGGGAGTATCTTGTCTTTCTGTAGCACAGAATGAAGAAAAACACAGCAGCAAGAAAGGTAAAAAATGCTCTTTGCTCATTTTCCGTGTTCATTTGTAATGCTAAAGACACCAAATGCATTAGAGTTATGAGCAGTACTGCCTGCTCCTTTTGAGTTACTCTTTTTCTTGGCACCCCTCTCAGGCAAACATGTCTTAAAAATGGTCCAGTTTTGTAATACTGTTTAGTCTGTAAACTTGTATTTTGTGCTGTCAAACAGTGCACCAGAACTAGGTTCACTGCACTTGGCAGTAGAACACAGTCATTTGTGTGAGGGATTGACCAACTTGGGGAGTCCTGAGCTTGGTTCAGACAACATTCTCTCCTCATGTCTCTGTCACCAGGTCATGTCTGTTAACTTGGAAACTCTAAAAAGCAAGAAGATTTGGCTGACTTGCTGTAGGGCTGAGCTGGGCTGGCAGTTGTATGGCTTCATTCCTGGTACTCTACCTGAGCTCATAAACCCTGCTGGACTTGAACTGGGTTCTTTCCAGACCAGCTGAGTTTTCTGCAACCTAGAAAACTGAGAATCAATGGACAGAGATTTAATGGTGCTTGCTTCCAGTGTGACTGTGTGATTTTGTTTTTGCAACTGCATTCTGCCAGTGGCATGTTAGCAAGTTTTGTGTCAGATCACGTCTGACAGAGCAAGCAGCACTTGTGCTTATCCAGAGAAATACAGGAAGAAGTGCAGATTTGTCTACTGTGCTCACTGACAAACTTCCATGAAACTTCAAAGTGTCTGTGTTAGCTTATTACAGCTACAATCTTCTACATAGCATCCAAGTATTTTACTGAGTTTTGTGTATATTTACAGTTTTGTCTAGTGTGAAACAAATAGAGGGACACAGTCAAAATCATGGCCCTCTTGCATAAGTGACTTCCTTAGAAAAATAAACTGGAAATTGTATTATGACTAAAAAGGGCAGTAGATGCTATCAGCATCCCAAAGGGATTTTTGGACACAAATACCCCTAAGGCTTAGAAACATCATATCTATCTTCAGGAGCATAGCAATGAAATTTACTAACCAAATAGGACAGATAGTAACAGCTATAGCTGCAGTCTGCCACTGGTTGTTAGCATCGGTAACCGGACCTCAGCTTGCTCTCAGATGAGGTCAGATATAAAGGGTGAAAAGCACCTCTGTGAGTTTTTAAGTGGAGAAATACATTTCTTAAACAGTAACTGGATGCTTAATGGTGGGCAGATAGGTTATTACAAATTTTCATACTAATAGTAAGTATGAAATTAGAAATGGCAGAAAGGCAAAGGAAGCCTTTTCAGAAGTTCTTGGTAATTCTGAGACTTAATAATTTCTTGATTTCTCAACTCACTGAGGAAAATCAGGTTCATTATTTGTTTTGGGACTCCTGTAGGAGACCCTGTTGCAGCTTATGGATGAGTTTTACAGACTGTACACAGGCTAGAGGTGATTGATTGTTTCCTAACCCTTTGTTAGTCATGGATAGAGAGATCAACAAGATGCCCACATGCTGCTCTAAGGAGTGTATCCCAGACTGACACCATCTCTGCTGAGAAGGCAGCATAAGACTCTCTGTTAACAGAGTGGATTTGACTCACCAGTTTGACAGCCCTTCTGCAGGAGCAGGGGGTATAGTCTGATAGCAACAATCTCCTTAGAACATGCCAGTTCCCCAGTTTCAAAGCAGTTGAAATATAATGGTTTTGTGATGTTTGTTTGATTTTTTTTTTTAACTTATAATGCTTATATAAAATAATGATGCTTATATAAAATCCATCTTAAACAGAGGGTCTGAATCACTGCTAATTGAATAAGATTTTAGAATTATTTAAGTGATTTGAAAGACAAATAATTGTCAGTAGAATGATTTCCAAGAGCAGTAAGAAGTCGTATGGTCTATAACAACTTTTTTCTGCTTCATATGCTTTTAACAGGAACCATCAAAAGACACTGGGAATATTTCTGTCAGCAGAGTAAAACAATGAAAATCGCTAAAAATAAAGGATCTGACCAAAGCAATACAGGAAGTGACGCAACATTTGATTTTACAGTCATGTCCTACAATATTCTCTCACAGAATTTGTTGGAAGACAACTCTCACCTGTACAAACACTGCAGGCAGCGATTGCTATTCTGGACATACAGATTTCCCAACATCCTACAAGAAATCAAAGAGCTGGATGCAGATGTGAGTAGAAAATGAGCACGTGGATATTTCTTAAGAACTGATAAACAGAAGTAGCAAATTCTGCTACTCTCTGTGGGGGTCTGAAAAAACACTGCTGTGGTTTTGTAGAGTTTATTGTTTATTTTTGAGGACACATAAATTATTGTAAGTCTTAATCAGGAAGTCAAGTCAGTAAAATTTTGCTTCAGTCATTGTTTAGACCAACAAAAGTTCAGTGATAGAATCCATCCTGTTTGTGTCAGAAAACAGTACTGAAAAAAAGTGGTTGTATTAGAGAAGCCACAGAAAAACAGCCTTGTACCATTTGAAAAATGCAGTTATGTTACTACATAGCCAGGAATCTGGAAATTAAAGTCCCCCTCAAGCTCTTTCTTTCTTCCTAATAAATTTATACATCCTGTATGCATATATTTTTACAATGAGATACCTTAGGTAGCTTTCTGAGAGGAACAGCTGCTGTCAGACCCTGGTAGGTGCAGGTGCCCTTTCCACAGAGAAATTTCTTGCTAAAGGACATAGATTTTTAACTATTTCATTGGTTGGAACTGTAACCTTAAGTGAAGCAGAGACTTCAGAATGTTGCTTGAGATTTGAGTCTCCCTTGAGACCTTGAATGAGCGATTGTCAGCTGGGCAAGTGGAATGTGTTGCTGCAGTTCAGCAAGCAGGGGTAACTTGTTCCCCTTTGGCAACTCAGTCCTTTATCCCAGTGGTGGTTGTAAATCTGTGTGTTACTGCAGCATGCTGGGGAAAGGCTCAAAGATGCTCACAACTGGAGCTGGACTTGATGATCCTTGTGGGTCCATCCCAACTCAAAATATTCTGTGATTCTGTGATCTCTCTTAACTGAATATTTTGAGTTTGATCTTTGGTTTAGGTTCTCATAATATGGAGGCTTGTTTTCCACCCTGTAGTATGCCATTGGCCTCTTCATCTCTCCTTTCTGGCACTGAGCCTTCCCCTGAACTGCTGAGAATGTAGTAGCAAATTACTACTTTGATTATATTTATTCTCACCTCTGAAAATGTCTGTCTGAAAAAGGGTGAGAGGAATTGGGGCCTTCTTCATAATCTTAGGCAGCATTTTCTATAGAAGAGTGAATTCTATTGTGGGATTATGGAGTCAAAAAGCTTCTGAGTTTGATATTTTTTTTTAATACCTTTACAGAGATATGCTGTGGTGATATTTTGATGTACTTACTAATATATTGTAATTGTAAACCTTTGCCTTAGGTGCTCTGCTTACAAGAAGTCCAAGAAGACCACTATAGAACAGAGATCAAGTCGAGTTTGGAATCCCTGGGTATGATGAAACTCCTAGGACCAATACATTGTCTTCTCCCCTGCAGGGGTAACTTGTTACCCTTTGGGAACTCAGCACTAGTTTCCTCAAAAAAACCCTCTCATAGATTATAGAATCAAGTCTTTTGCCATCACATGCAACAATGTTGTGTATCCTCTTTCATAAATTCATCAAGTGCTCTCTGGAAACTACCTTAATGTTTTTTAGCAGTATTCCTGTTGGGTAGCTCTTCAAGGGCATGTTTTTCTGCCTTGAAACCTTCCAAATACCAGCACTAAATGTTATCCATGGTCAGTGTATATATATTAGTTTTTATACAAGTGCTGTCAGTCAGTCTGAATAGACTGTCTTGTCACTCTCCCTCATGTGATTTTATGGAAGGGTTTGATTCCATGGTGGTTTAAACTGATCTAAATCTTCTGTGCCCTGCACCACCTTCCAGTCCCAGGGCCCTGCTTCCATCCTGGCACTGGTTCTCGTCTGATGCCAGGAGGGCATGGTAAAGGAGCAGCACTGGACTGGTAATTTTTTTTCTTTCTTGGTTAGTTGAGGTAGTCTAGCTCCCAGAATTGAGTGTTTGCAAAGAAGATAGAGTAATGGCAGTACTGATTGAAATCCACTTGAAATGTGAAACAACATTGCGAGGCCAGGCTTGTGGGGGCAAGTGAGCTTCTAGCTACTGTACAGGAGGATCTGGAGCTTGCTTTAGCCCTTCCTTTCCCCATCCCTAGCTCCCAGATGTGTGTCCTGCCCCTTATCCTGGGCTAGTTGTGGCACTCACTAGTGAAATCCACCAGTCCAGCAGAATACTATCCAGACTAATTTTATTTTTCTGGGTTAATTTTCTGTTGGCTTACTGAGTTAGCAATAAGTGCTGCAACAAGTGGCAGGAGCAACATGGCCTTAATCTGGGAGAGGGGAATGGGAATCCCTTGTTCCAGCACTGGTGTGAGCTCAGGTCAACTCACCCTACTTCACTAAGGCTGTACTTCATGAATTCATATGGTCTGGGCAGGGCAGAGAATATTTGAAAATGGCAAAAACTAGATACTGTTTCAAGATCTAATTTTTTTTCCCTACATTGATAAGGTCTTGTTTAAATCTTGTTTAAATCACCTCTACATAAAATGAAGAAATTGGCAAATCACTATTTTTAGGTGGACTTGTTTGAAGTCCAGTGCTGTCATTTGATAAGTGTCTCTGTTCCCTTGGTGAAAGCTTGCCACTTGCTGCTCACTGGATAATTGCATAATTATGTTTGAGCCCTTTGTTCTATGAATCATTTTAGACATTGACTAATGACTTAGTGTGATTAAGGCTTTTGATTGGTAATGCTTCCCTGGTATCACTCCTAAACCATGCTTGTAACATCCAGAAAAAGCTTCAATGCACAAGGCCACTTTTATGTGACTTGGGGGCTTTCTTTGTTGGGTTGGTTTGGGTTTTTTTTCCACATGAGGAGATAAGAACATGGTTGGTATCTTAGAGTATGTAGATGCTTACACATTGCCAAAGGTATTGGACCAGGCTTCCTGTCCTGCCTTGCTTCAGGTCAGATTGGGGCAGAAAGAAAAGTGAACACGAGTCTATGTGAACTTCATGCAGACTTTGGTACTTCAGACTGAGGGTTGACTGTCATGTGAGAGAAGTAGTGTGAGATTTTTCTAATTTTTTTTGTTTCAAAGTCTCTATTGATACAATAGTATTTTATGTTTTTAATTGCCTTTTTTACAGGGTATCACTGTGAATATAAAATGAGGACAGGGAGAAAACCTGATGGCTGTGCCATTTGCTTCAAAACTTCCAAATTTAGCCTGATTTCCTCAAACCCCGTGGAATTTTTTCGCCGCGATATCCCACTCTTGGACAGGGACAACGTTGGACTGGTGTTGCTGCTGCAGCCCAGATTTCATTGTAAAGCCAGCGCTGCCATCTGTATTGCCAATACACACCTGCTGTACAACCCAAGGAGAGGGGACATCAAACTGACCCAGCTTGCAATGCTCCTGGCAGAGATAGCCAGTGTTGCCCCTCAGAAGCATGGTTCCTTCTGCCCAGTTATCATCTGTGGGGACTTCAATTCTGTTCCTGGCTCTCCATTGTACAGATTTATAAAGGAAGGAAAGTTAAATTATGAAGGACTTGCTATAGGGAAGGTAAGCTGTGCTTCTCACTTCTCACCAAGAAAATGGTTAGTGCTGATTAAAGAGAAGTATTTGAGTGGTGCTGTGATTGCTTCCATTGCAGTGCCTGTCTTAGTGCCATCTCTGCAGCCTGCAAAGCAAAAGTTACTGCAGAGTTACTTCAATGAGCTTGGTTGTATTAGCTGTGCCTTAGGGAATGTTGCATCCTCTCCCAGCATTCTGAAAGGAAAAACTCACCAACAATCATTCTTGAAATGTAGTGAATCCACAGGGTGATTGTATCACTGTGTTTGGATGATTTTTATCACTGTGTTTAGGTGTCCCAGTCTTTAAGTAGGATAAAGTAACTACTTAATCAAAAACCTACTGTGTGCTCTGTGGGAAGATGACTCTTACTGTAGATAAACTTGGTGGCCACAGTAATTATGAAAGCAAAGCTGCAATTAGATGCTGAACCTCAACTGTTTCATGTTAAATGATGTCTTGTTGTCAGCTCTTGTATGTAGCTGTTGGATGTGTCACATGCTATTTAATAGGAGTGACTGAACTACATTAAATGAGAGAACATGACAAAAAAATAGCCCTGCTGGGTGTTCTTTGCTAGTGGGTAGTTGATTCAAGCCCCCATTTGACTTGACTTGCTCCCAGAAGGATCAGCATCCTGAAGCTGAAGTGTCTGCTGTGTAGCTTTGTATGCTGATCTGGTCCTGTCACATGGCTAAAAGTGTCCTTGGAAGTCTCTCAGTGTCCAAGAACTACCTGGAAAAATTGGGTAGCTGCAAAGAAGTTGCTAAGAATAAACAAAGGGGATGCACATAAAGGGTGTTATTTTTACAGGGATTTTACTCTTATAAGAGTTATTCTAAGGGACTGGGCCTTTTTCTTTTTCTTTAAACTTTACGAAAAATGTTCATTTATTTCAGGTTTGTTTGGTGGTTTTTTTTGTTTTTTTTAAATCAGATTTCTGTCTGAAAAAAGCTTGTGTTGTCCTTTTCAGGTCTCTGGACAAGAACAGTTTCCAAGGGGACAAAGAATCTTATCTATACCAATTTGGCCAAAAAAATTAGGTATTTCACAAAACTGTGTATATGAAATAAAACAGCAACAAAAAGAAGAAAATGCAGGTCAGTTTTTGGATTAATGAGTTTTTGTGAACCTTTGAAAGTATCATTCAGGCAGTACTGAAAACAAGATGTTCTGTTCTAGTGGGGGAAAAAGAATGAGTCTTGAGCTTGCAAAACTCCCTTGTTGGGCTCATTAGAGTGTAAAGCAATGTATTCACCTAAACTTTGCAAAGTTGAATGTTTAGAAGATAATAGTTACAAATTTCCATTCGGGAGTTGGTGTGTAATGTTTAAACTGCTGGGTTTGCATCCTTAAAGGCAGCTGTGCTGTGACTGGGAAGAGGGAGGTGAAGGAATGCAGCACATGGACGTAGTGTGAACATGCATTCTGCCTCAGAGCTTATGAAGTATAGTGTTGGCACTTCGTGGAACAGCTGGGAAGAGCAAGTGATTCCTTGCTGAGTATGGCTACATCTTTCATCCACTATTTTTTTCTTTGACAGAAAAAAGCAATTTTAAATGAATGGGACATAATGTAAAAGATCTTTAGAAGGAATGCTACTAAAGGAACAGAAGAATTTAATCCAGCTTTGTGACTTGTATCTTGCCTGCTGCAAAAAATAAGTGTACTTAAAGACACTTTTTTCCTGTAGCTTTTCTGTAACTCTTCAGTGTTGGTCTCACTTCTATCCTATTTTTAAATGTAAATTGAATTTATTTTTATTTTGCAGGAGAAAAATTGGAAGCGGCAAAACCAGACAACCCTCAGGAGATTGTAATAGCATCTGAAAAGTATGTGTTGGGGGAAAATATGGAAGCCCTTGGCTGGTTACTTGGGGGTTGGTTTTGGTTTTAGACCAAATTTATATCTGATTCCAGTTGTGGATACCTGTTGATCACCCAACCCATTCTGCCCTTTTGGCAAAATCAGAATTGTCCATTCAAACATGAAAAGGCTGATCAGACAGCAAAAGACTAGAACTGGCAATAATGGAATGTGTGTTCTTTCAGGAACTTGGAGATATTTTTTCATAATGCAGGGGTGAGGTGTCAGTGCTTTTTAGAGGATACTTTCGGTCTGCTTATTAAAATAATGCTTCTGGCATTTTTTGTCACTTCTTGACATAAACAGGACATCATCCTCTGTAGGGACATTGCAAGAAACATGTGAATTTGTCCAATTGCAGAAGCCATGTTTTTGAAAGAGGGAGAGGACAAAAATAAACCATGTTGTCCAGTTGCTGAAGTGTTAGCAGTTCTAGTTATGGATGTAGTGAAATCCTATAATACAGCACGAAATTTGGGTGAAGGAGGGAAAGGAACTGGAAAGGTCATAAAATCTTCCTTGTCATGAGTTCTGTGGGAGAATTTGAGTCTGAGAAATGTGGAGTATTATGGATTTGGTAATACAACTTTCACTCAGAGCAAATATCTGCTTGTTGAACTGAAGGAGGAAGCCATGGCCAGAATGCTGAGAAGGAAAATGTAACTGCTTCTTGAAAGGAAAAATACTTGCATTTACCAAACTGGTAAAGGCATACAAAGTAAGGCATAGAAGAAGGAAATTGGCATAAATGTGTGTATGGGATGTCAGGCTCCAAGTCAGCCATTTCTTACCAGAAACGAGATTGTGGTATCACTGCAGATAGTTATATTAGAACTCATGGTGATTCTTGGTGATGAAAAAGGTAAGTCGTGGCATTTGTGAGAGAAGAAGTAGATAACAAACAGGAAGCCCTGTGCTACTGTTTTAAACCATAGCATGCTGAATGCTTCTTGCAGGGCTTTTTCCCCTCATCTTAAAAGGGATGTCATGTAACAAAAGCAGAAATTACTACTTGTCCTGTGTTGTACCAGCTGGCATGTTTGCTCTGAATCAGGCAAGGTAACATGCTGATTTTGTTTTTAATTGCTTGGATTTCAACCAGAACACATTGCAGCCCAGGTTTAAGATGCAAGATGAGGCAGGTACAGCTGAGGGATGGATGATTTGCAGAGATGATGGAAGCAAATGTCTGGGAGACAGGAGTTCTTTTGCTGAAAGCTGTAGTTTTGCTGTTTGCAGTTTTCCAAGATTGACAAGACGAGTGAGACAAGATGGGCTGAACTGAAGAGGAACAGACAAATGATGGGGAGATAGAAAATGGGAGCCTGAGTGGAAGAAAGGCTATGCCTAATTGTCTAACTTGGAAGGACTTGATAGCTCTAACTTGGGGGAGGAAAAAACCTAAAAATCTGAATTTCTCTATATGCTGAAGGGCCTGGTTATAGACGAGTTTGTGCTTCGTTGCTTTCCTGTGAGCTGCATTTGTGGACATTCTGCCTGTGTGTCAGGGAGAGACTGCTGAGTGAAGACATGTGATTGCTTACAAAATGTATGTGGAGGTGAAAGCTATCTATAATTGAAGTGTCGGCTAAGCCAGTTCTGATCAGCTCTTTTACTTGAAAATGCTGCCTGCATTTTGCCTTCAGAGTTTCAGGCCTCTCACACAAAAGGCTATGGGATGGCTTGCAGGAGAGAAACACTAGTTTGCATATCCAGATAATTCGTTTTGTTTGTAACCAGGAACTATTTGGTATGTCTTCATTGCTTATTCCTTCTTGGTAATGCAAGAAAATAAAATTATTTCCTTTGATGTCTCTTTAGGTTGTCTTCAAAATTGCGGCACCATTTTAAATTGTCTTCAGTCTATTCTCATTACTTCCCTGAAACTGGGATACCAGAAGTGACAACTTGTCATTCCCGAAGTGCTGTCACCGTGGATTATATTTTCTATTCTGCAGCAAATGATGATACTGCTGCCCAGCCAGGTAAAGAAACCAACTTTTAATTATTTTTTATAAATGCTAAGCAAGAATATTTGTTTAAATGTAGTGATAATTTCATCCATGTGAAGTACCTCAGAGGTTCGTGGGAGTGCTTTGAATGTCAGCTGTTACCTGAGAAACGTGGCTGGCCTTGTCAGCTCACCACAGCAGGACTTGTAGTGCCACACAGGGCAAACCTTATCATCTGACTGAACATTTCTGTAGTTCTGTCTCATCATGGAGACAAGCTGGAGGTACAGGAAAGCAGCAGTGGAAGTAGCACCTGAGAAATATTGCTGTCAGTAACACAGGCCAGACCTACAGCAAGGCAGTATTTCCAATTATCTGATCAACACAATGGTGAACAGCAATTTATGATGTGCGTTAAAACTGATAAACGAACTGCAATTTACTTCTCAGCTTGTCTTGGAGTGATTTCTGCCAAGTAACAGACTCTGTGGCCTTTGAGCACAGTCACTGGCACAGGCCCAGCTGTCCTTCTCCAGTTTGCAGTTGCAGCTAAAAGTCACCAGATGGTGCAAGAAAGTCGCTGTACTTCTGAGGGAGTTTCGTGATGGGTAACTAGGTGCTTAGCTGTCCTTTATTGCACTGGGACTCGTTCCGTGGCTGCTTCTGAGCAGTTTACTTTCCATGCCCTCCTGAGTTCTGTATTTTATGCCATCAACATAAACATGTTATTCCACAGTGCAGTGCTAGCAGATAAATGGCTCTGCAAACTTGTAGCAAAGAAATCTGGATTCCATTCCTGCTCCCGCTGTAGAGGGCAACTGATTTTTATAAACTAATACTGCTTTCAGTATGTGGAATGAAAACACCACCTTCATCTCTTGTAACTTGAGACTAGATTGTTAAAATTCATTGAGTCAATTCACAGAAGTCTCATTTGTCATAACATGCACAGTAAATGCTACCTTAATGTAAAATGACAAGTACGAAAGCTTTGACTGAAAAAACAGTACATGGGAAGTATTTAAATGACTTCTGAATGCCATGTGATTTAATAGAGTGCTGTGTGATTCCAGAGTGCGTCCCTGCACAAAACTGAATCCCAATTCACCTGTTTATATATATTTTTTGCATTATCATTGCTCCAGCAAAGATACAGTACATTTTTTTTTTTGCACTTGTTTTTCAAATAGATTCTTCCCACATCAGAGCACAGAATGGAATCAAACCTGAATTTTCCAACTACTTTAAACTGGTATCGTTTTTGTTCATGAGCTCTTAGAAATTAAGTGATGGTTTGGATTTTCAGTTTTCTTATGACCTGGGCCTCTGTATTTAAAGTTACCACAGTCAGAACAAGTGAATATTAAATGTGGTCTAGGCTGACTGATTGGGTTTTTCCATTTAAAGGGTTTTATTTTAAAATATTCATGTTTATTCTGTCATGTTTAACCAGATATTTGGTTTGGTATTCAGGATTTCATGTAATCAGGGTTCAGTACCTACCTAAGTCCTGCAGGGCACAATTTTGCTGAGTGTTCTGAGTGATATTAATCACTGCATGCAGACCAAGCTCTCTGTGGCAATAAACAGCTCCTTTGTAGATATGCAGGTGCTGTCCCAAATGATAAATGTGTCTCAAGACCTGGTGGACGTGTGCTTTAGAGCTGCCAAGAGATCTTTGCAGTAAAAAAAGCTTTTCTTTAGAGCAGCAAACAGTTGCTGGGTTGTTAAAGGGCTGGAAAGCTGGCAGATGGCAAAGGATGAAGCTGTTGAACTCTCTGAGGAGTTCAGCAGTTGCTGGATAGTTCTTTAAATTATCTCCTATGGTAAGCCAGTACCAGGTTCAGCCAGGAAGTTCTGAATTGGCCGAGCACTGTGACACAGAAAGTATTTCTGTCAAAAGTTACAGCTGCAGTTTGTGCTGGTCCTGAAAGCACTCAGCATGCTCAGTATCATCTCTGGACTCTGAAAGCAATAGGTAGGCTTGCTGAGTTGTTGTCTCACATAAGTACATAGCTCAGGAAGTCTAAAAGTTTCACACATCATGGAAGGATCTCTACCTGAGCTGGAGAAGCTGTTTGCTCTTTGATGCTGGGAAATCTTGCCTGACACATTTAATGGCCTTTAGTAATAGGTTTACAGCAGTTGTGGATAAGGGAAGAGCCACTGGTGCCATCTACTTGGACTTGTGCAAGGCATTTGACATGTCCTGCCCAACAGCTGGAGAAATGGATTTGGTGGCTGCACCACACACTGAATTGGCTGGAAACAAACAGTTGCCATCAATGGCTCAATGTCCAGGTGGAGATGATCAGTATTGAGACCAGCACTGCTCCATCCCTGGAAGTGTTAAGGCCAGGTTGGATGGAGCTCTGAGCAACCTGGTCTAGTGGAAAGTGTCACTTGCCCATGGCAGGGGGTTGGAACCAGATGGGCCCTAAGATCCCTTCCAACCCAAACTGTTCTATATAATTGTGTAGTAATTGCAAGGCTTGAGTTGTCTTCCCCTCTTGCATGAGCAATGTGGTGCTTCATCTGGGGAAGGAGGTGGGGGTGGGTTTCTTAGGCAGTTACAGGAATAGGTAGCAGGAGATAATGGAGGAAGATCCCTTTCTTCTGATGAACAGTTAAGAGAGGGAAATGCTAGAGTACTTTCATCCTTATGAGCAAGAATGCATGACCTGCCTGTGTGCTTGAGGATACAGAAATAAAATGTTATGTGAACCAGTAACTCTAAAAAGAGACCTTACTTTGCAAGTGTCACCTCTGTTTAGCAATGCTATTGTCTAAAGTACAGGACTGGATTATATGAGGCTTTTTCAGGGGAGTTACACTGAGCAAATAAATCCGTTTTCCTTTTTACCTCCATTTATCCCTCTGCAAAATAGTGTCCTTCTGAATACTTTGAGCTCTACTGATTAAACCCTACTCTGAGAGTCATAAAAGAACTTGTAAGCTGTCTTATTGGTGATTTTAATGGTGGAACAGTAACAACTTTGGATTATTGCTGCCATACTGTTTTCTTCCTTCTACATATGTATGAATGTGTGATGTTTAGCCCACACTGATGAGCATTTCCTTTTTGTTTTTTTTAACAGGAGCAGAGGATTCTTTTTGTGGGGGTCTGAAACTTCTTGGCAGGCTGGCACTTCTAACAGAGAAAGATCTTTGGACTGTTAATGGTCTTCCCAATGAAAATAACTCTTCTGACCACCTGCCACTGCTAGCAGAGTTCAGGCTTATTGAACGGTAATATCCAAAGGACTTTTGGTGTAGGTAAAGTTCCCTTTACCTTCTCTCTTCATGGGATGATTATTATTTTTTTAAAAGGTTAATCCAAGCACTGCTGGTCCAGTTAAATAAGTTTGCCTGCATGCTGATTTGTTAGTGTTGTGTAAAATAGACTTTCTAAAGGGACTTTCTTTTTAAACAAAAAAATGTTTCATTTACTTTATGAAGTCCTTTAGGGAGAAAAAGGAAAGATTTTACATTAGCTTCCTCTTTGATAAAGGAAAACATCTGTGCCAGACTCAAAATGGCATTATTTTTCATGGATATGTTGTAAATGATTTTTATTGTAAATCACAGTAAAAAGGACTATTCTGAGAACTGTCTGTTTCTTCAAGCAAAGGGGAATGTGTTTCTGTGCCTGCAGCATTTTGTAACGGGTTGAAAATAATGTTTTACGACAAATGTGCTCTGTGGACACTTCCATCTTAATACTTCTGCAAAGGAGTTTACTCAGTGTTGTCAGTGCAGAGGCTGCAAGATTGAACTTTCAAAGGTAGAAAGGCATATAGGCAAATATTATGCTTTAAGAATTTGCTGCTTAAAATTATAAGGGCTTAAATATAGGTAGCATTCACTGAAATCCTTCTTAAAATATCTGAAATAAAGCTAAGCTTAATGAGCACACCACATCACAGGAAACTTAATTGATCTATTATAGGAAAAAAAAAAATTAGCCCTTGACATCTTGAGACCTCATACATATTGAGCAACTGGTGCCAGGGTGGGGTTTTTCCTTTTAGTTATTAAAAGTGCCATGTTGTATCTTGGAATGACAAATCCTGAGGTATTAAATGATCAAGATTTTATATTTACTCTTACTATGCACTTACAAACATTCTATGTAAAATATAATTCACAAAGTAATTAAAGAAGGACCAGACTGCCTGAATATGAAACGTAGAGGAGCTGGAAACAAATCTTGTAACTTCGTCAAACTCCACAGGGATATGTAGAATCAACTTTGAAGTAACAGAATTGTCTTTCAGTGTAGTGCTGGAAAACCTACACCCATGGTCCTGAAATCACATTCAGACACATTTGTCTCCCAGAAGCACTTGTGGAATTCTCATCTGTGTTCCCTTTCCCTGACTGCAGACAACTGCAATTACTTTGTGCTTGGAGAGTAATGTAGGAAGTACAGTGGAAGTAAACATAAAACCACTTGAATTGAAGTTGTTCCTCGGTGTTCCATTAGAAAATAGACCTCCTGCCAAAACATTCAGCTTACATTGTTGAGAATTTGGAGGGGGCTACTTTTGTCATAGGTAGTTGTAACTTAAGATCTTTCTTCTACCTGTTGATGCTGAGGATGAGAACCTGTTTGATACTGGATCCTGTCTGGGTTCAAGCATCTGAGTAATCTCACAGTGATGCCTAGGTTTTAACTTTTATGGTTTTCTGGTTCTGTACTGCTTAAAGTGTAACTCAGAGGTTTCTTGTAGCTTGATAATTTCTGCTCACTTGTGCTAGGTAGACATGACAAAGCCTCTCCAGGCCTGCTCTCCAAGGTCGCCCAGACCATCCTAGGCCCAAAAAATATAATCCAAAGAGCTTCTAAGGGGGTCCAGCAGAGGGAAAATTACATCATTGAACTGAAGCTTTAATTGGAGAATTAACCCTGCTATACAAATGAACCAAACCTATAAAAGTGTGAAGAACTCATGACCTGCCATCCATCTTGGGGTCCATTTTGGCAATAGCCTCTGGCTCCCAGGGTGTACCTTTGAAGGCTTTTCAAATAAATACCTATTTTATTCTTTTACTCCTGTCCAGTCTCTGTGTCTAGGAGGCCTCATAAGGCATCAACAGATGCCAGCATACTTAGCTAGATGCCACAAATTTCTGGGTCCATCCAGGTTACAGCTAAAAACATTGTTCAGTTGTAGCAGCCCTTGTTAAGAGCAAGGACAAAAAAACCACGTAAGTCATAAAAAAAAAAAGACTACCATGATACTTTTATTGAAGTTTCATACTGTGCATATACAAGTGATGAGAAAAAGCCCAAAAAGTCATGCATGTTTTTCTACACTATTTGACCACTTGGCTGTCACTTGAACCACACTTAAGACAAATGCCATCATAAGCAAGTTTCAAGAGAACATTTCAGCAGAACTTTAAAACAAGAACCAAAAGTAATTTTTCACACACCTCTACAGTATTAAAAAGCTTCAGTATCAGTTAAGAGAAAATAAATTGTGCTGGACAAGGATAGAAACTATTTACAACTATTATTTGAGCTGAAGTAAACCACGGTTTCATAGAAAAAACTTGCAACAGATCAGATAACATTGTGCTATAGGATACAGCTGATCAAGTTTTTCCACATCATTTTATCCATGAGAAGTCATAAAAAAATTGTTTAAGTCACAAGACACTGGGCAAGACAAAGTTTGAAACTGCAACTCTGCAGCTGATGTCAAATTACACAAGAATTTCTACCAAAAGAGTATTTTCCCTCTCTTCAGCTTCACTCCTTAACCAAAAAACTCCTTACTGTGAACACAGGAGTGGAAAAGTTTAGAGAATGAGGGATGGGAAAAGCCTTTCTGTTACTGATATGGTAAACTTAGATAAAGAAGTGTCACACGTCTGAGAAGTTTTCCTTTTAGAGCTTCTGAAGTCTTAATTAGTAGAAAGCCTTTCACCGGCTGTAGAAGGTTGCTGGGCCTTGGCCTTTTCTTCCTGTCATAAGCAGGTGCAATTCACTTTTTTGCGTACAAGCAATTATCTCCTTCTGTATTCATTCATTTTCTGGCTGACAGAGGTGTTCTAGGAGCTTAAATCATTCTGCTTGAGTAAGCATTACTGTCAGTCTGTAACAGCATCCATCTTCATCGACATCCCAAAAAAGTGCGTGCCCAGGAGGGGAGGTACACCAGGCCCATGGCAGCATCGTCTATGAGCACAGCACAAAGGGTAGAGGCTGGGCTTGTACAATAATCCAGTTTATATTTAGGCACCTTATGAAACATTTCCAGGAATGCAGCACTCAAATGCTTCCAGAGAACTTCACTAAGTTAAATGGTGGACCCCAGGGAGTCTTACCACGTCACTTGAGAACACTGCTGTCCATCACAGGTCCTTAGCCAAGTCTTAAAACAAAACAACTGAGCAGGGAGGAAGCAGACAAGCTTGATTTTCATGTATTTCCGACATACTTCCTTACCCAAGTCTGACTAAGCAGTTGTTACTGCAACATATGTAAGGAAACTCCCTGCACAGCATGGCAGAAGGTTAACTTCAGCCTGCCATGTCTGATTTAATACAAGGTGGCAAGGCATCACCATCAGAGACTGCTCGGCCTTTCCAAGACAGGGTTCAAATTTGCACATAAATGTGGAGAGAAAAGCACATAGACTCAGGTTAGCAATTCTGACAGTTTATCCATTATTCCAGGTACTACATATATGAGAAAAAAGCTGACTGGTCTCTACAAAACAGTAATCTCTATGTTTTGTGCTTCAGCGGTGTAGTTCAGAAAGACTAAAAGCTTGTGACAAAAGTATAAAAAAAAGTATTAAAGTTTAAAAATCCATTATTCATCAATTAGCATCATTTAAAAAATCTCAAACCTCGTATCTTGCCTAACAAGATGTCAGTGTTAAGTATACACTTGCATATTACTATTACTTAACATCTTTCGGCAACATGCAGAAAATAATAATACAGGTGGCAGTAAAACATCCAGTGCTGTTTTAATACTCCCAGTAATGCTGGGAAACAGTACAAATTAGTTAGAAAACAATAATACTGACAGTTTTGCATATCTGTTAAGTCTAGTGAGGTAATATTGATACTTTAAAAACTTATGCCACTTCTGCACTGCTTGCTTTTATTGCTGATTTAAAGATTAATAGTGAATATTATTTTTTTTAATTGCACTGCACCCCAGCACATCTTAACACTAAGAATATGATTCATTAGTTATTCCAATGCTACCACCCGGCACAAGACCAAGTTCAATTAACACTTGTACAGGGAAATTGTATTTGAAGAAACTCACGCCACTGGATCACCTGCTACATGATGGGAGAGAAAAAAAATCTCATATCCTGGCAAATCTAATTTTAGGTTCTCTCCACTGATGCCTTTTCTATAAACTTAAATAAATACTGCCACCAAAAAAATTACCCCCTATTTTCTAGGTCAAACTTTATTGTAAGAGTACATAAGTTAATAAATAGTCCCATTCCTTTTTCCTTCCAAGGGAGTGCAGGTAAAGTGCAGCAGCAGCAGCGGGAAGCCCTCTGAAGTCCGTGGTATGGCTGTGTCAGATGCGGAGCTGGTAGCCCACCTCGTTGAGTGTAGCCAGGTCTCCTTTCTTGTCCAGCACCGCCGGCCTGCGCACAGGGGAGGGAAGAGGGCGCTGCTGACCCGCGATCCCGCACCGCCGTGCAGGTGTGGAGAGCACAGCAGCCACCCAGGGAAAAGCTCGCCTCAGAGGAGGGCTGGCTAGACCTGATGTCATCTTAGACACAATCCTGCCGAATCTACCACAGAACTGCTGTGACTGAGCTGTCTGTGTGGTGCTTCTGAAGCCACGCACCAGTGAAGGACAAGCTGTGCCATGCTGGGGTCCAGGATGTGAGCCTAAAGCACCCTCTCCTCCTGACTTGAGAGAGGGCCTAAATGAGCAGCTAAGACTAGACACACCCCACCTGTCATCCACCCCGGAGCAGGACCCCAGCGTTTAGAATAAAGCTGAAACAGCTGAGAGCAAACAGGCAGGGCCTCTCACAGGGCCACTGCGTGTTGGCTCTCCCAGCTGCCCCTTCCTCCTGGCTGCATCTGTGTGAAGGGCTAGAGCCCACCAAGCAGAAAACACAGGGTGGACTCCCTTCAGTCTCCTGGCATCCAACATTCTGATACCATTCACATGAGTAATCACACACACATGGATGCTGTTAGAACATTTAAGTATACCAGCAGCCTGAACCAAAGGAAGCCTTGAGCTATCAGCCTCTCTCTTTTTAGCAAGCAATGGAAAAGCTCCTGGAACAAAGTTGTCAAACCAGAACTATCCAGCTGATTTATAGTCTATGGAAGTGTCTAATCTGAGAGCTTATTGCAGGCTCTTGGCTGTTTTCACAGTAAGCAGTCTGTTTGCTTTTCTAAAGACAGACATTGTTTAGAGCACACATTTCTCTAGTACTCTACAGCATGTCTGCTTCCCTGCAGAAACACAGCTAAAGCCCCAGGAGTACAATGGGAGGCTGATCGTGGCTCCAGTGCTTTCAGCTCCTCAGCCCTGGTTTCCAGCTCTCTGTGCTTACTCTTTGCTCATTCTGCAGCAGATCTGACCCCTGAGTTTGCACAGCCAGGCTGGCGCTTATCTCCCTGCTGCAGGCTGCCAGCCCATTCCCGCTGGAGCAGCTCAGGGCAGGCAGCAGGGCCCCGGGAGAGGCAGCAGTGCCACGGGCAGGCTGGAAACCAGGGAAAGCCCGGCCCTGCCTGGGGCACACACCAGTGGAAGAGCTGTACTGGTGCAGCTCCAAGAGCTGGGGGTGTACAGCTCACACATACACATGTGCAACAGAGCCTCTGAAATATTTTTTGATTCTTTGGTTCAATAAGGAATTCTTTATTTTTTATTTTTAAGAGCAGAACTGCTAACACCAGGTCCCTGCTGAGAATCTGCACAGCATTTGAGAGCTGGGGACATTGCTATGGACAGCTACTGATCTGCCTAGTGGCACATTGAATGAAACCTGTTGCTTTGCCACTTATCTAAGCACCTCTCATAATAACCCCACCATCCTCACTGCAGCACTGCCCTGCGCCCTGCCTCATGTTTGTCTCAGTTTAAATACTTCACAGAAGTGAAGGAGTCTTCACTGGTCTCTCTCACTTGCAGGAAGGGATCACACTTAAAGAAATCGCTGCAAGATAGTTTGGATGTTTCCACATTATTCCTTCAGAGCAGATGGGATTTGACTAACCAGTAGACAAGCTACAAGCTGCGTCCCTCTGCTTGCATAGGAGTCAGAGACCAGCAAGAGATGCACTGTATGATATTTCCAGTGTCCGTCCTTCCTCCCTCCCTCCCTCCAATTTAGGGATCTTCTTCACACCTTTTTCTCCCTCCCTTTAATTAAGGTCAGAATATGGCTTTAATTAAAGCATGCCTGGATGTAGTACCTTCTCTGATTATCCAAGGGAGATGGCGAGTCACTGTACAGCCATGGTGACGTGCCCATTTCCACCCATCCACCACAATTTGTCTGTAGCTTTTAGCTACAAACAGACTGTCCTCCTGAGTTTCAGAAAAGACAAGACTTGGTCGGACCAGAAGCACCACAGATCCAATTCTCCTTGGCTGGCAAATGACCTTATGCCAAACGTGCCCTCTGAGGTGAGGGGCCTCTGCTGTACCGGCCCATCAGATCACACCTCCCATCTAAAGTGCCCTGACCATGAGCAGCTGAGTAAGTTGTGCCCAGCTGCTGGGCACACAGTATCCATGAGCTGGCTGCACTGGAGCTGCCTGATTTTACACATCCTAATATAATCCTGCTCCCTTGCACATCCCGATAAAACAGACTAACAGAATTTCCCCTTCAGCAGCTACACTGGGCTGGAAGCACACAAGGCCAGTGTTGCCATGACACTCATAGAGCATGCATATGTTAAGCCTCAACATGAAATTGAAAGGAAATAGATCTGGTGAACTGGCATTTAGGAGCAGAGATTCTCCAGGCTGCTGCATGACCCTCCCTTCCAAACTCACAGCAACTCTCCCAAACCCCTCCAGCTCCAAAGCACTCCTAATGAGGATGAAACACTGCATTGCCTGCTCCAACACAGGCCTGCAATTTACTGCACCCTCCTGCTTTGGGACTTCAGGAGATGGGCAAGTGGACACAGTAAAGCTTCAGACTTACCAGAGAGATTCACACCACCCTATCTATATCCTCTGTATTCATGCAGGATCACACCAGCTGTGGGCTAAGAGCGTAACTGAGCTATGCATGGACTGCTGCATAGCTCAGTTAATGAGCTGCAATTTGACTACATACCACCCCTCCTAGGCAGGCACGTACTGGGTATTGCATTGCCACCTGTCCTGCAACGTGCCCCACCTGCCTTGCAGCTGCATTTCCAGGCTGAAAGGCTATCGTGGGCTTGCTGGCAGCCACCACTAACATTTACCTAATAAACTTGAAGGAACAAGGATAAGAAGTTAAAGGTTTGAGGCTGTAAAATCCTCATCCATCCTTAAGCACAATTTCAGCCTTTGTCCTTGAGAAACAATGCAGCAAAGATGCTCTAGTTCACCACTCCACATATCCTTCAGTGGGAGATTTCTCCCAGCAGGCCCGTGTAATTTTACTGTTGACGAAACCCAGGCTGTAATAACAGCTTGTCATCAGCAGGTGAAGCCTTTCAATTCAATGTCTTATTCAGCCCCTGCAAGCTCACACTGGAGCAAAATACTTCTCTCCCTCTCCCCAGCAAGCTCAAAAAAGCTGTAATTACAGCACATGAGTAAGAGATCCACAAAGAAACAAAACACAGTGTTGATAAGCACAGCCATTCTTCAGCTAGCATTCCAGCCTGAAGCCTAGCAAACCTGAGTCTTTCCCATTCTGTGTGTAACACAAAGGCCTCTCACTCCATCAGGTTCTCAGAGATCCATCAATATGGAGAAGAGAATACCCAATTTCTCCTCTTGTATGTCTTGCCTTATGTCAACCACTGCACGTGCTGGGATGTGTCATTCAGCTCATCCCTGACCAGAGGATGCCATTCCCCCTTCAGGGCTCAGAGCTCATCATGCTGTATCTGGGTCCTGCATCTTCTATCATGGTGACCCAGGGTTTATTTTGGAGTAACTTACTTGCTTTTGATACAGAGCAACAGAGCAGAACCACTGAGCAGGTAACAGGTGCTGAAGCCACTGCAGGGCCACCTGTACACTACCTGTCTTTCTGTCCTGGAAAAGCAAAGCTGCCAAGGAGGGATCAGTCACTGCAGAGCAGCCACATGCCCAGCAGCTCTTTCAGGAAACCAGCTCTGCTGGAGAGTCTCCAAGGCCAGTGACACTCACTCCCCTCCAGAAATACATGATCCACTCCAGCAACTGCAGAAGCACTATCAGAAACTCAAAAATGAAACTGTTCCTCAAAGAGAATCTAGGAGGTGAAGAAGCCTGAAGCAGCCGAGCCCATTGCAACTATAATTATCTCTGCACTAAACAAGGAGCTCTCCGTGACGAAACCCAAAGTACAGCATCATGGACTGAGTGTGAATGAACATGTAAAAATAAAAGCTTGCTGTGAAATCATCTGCTGCTAATGTATCTTGAAGTTATCTTTAGAAGGTTAGTCTAATGTCTTTGTTAGCTGCTTTAAAACAAATAAATAAGTGCTGAGACAGTAGTCTGGGAGCCTATTTAAAAAGCAATGATCATAAATATGTGACTAATCTGGGTTACGTATAGGCTTTCACAGTTGTCAGCTTCCTGGCACAGAGCAGTACAGCTAAAGCTCAGCTCTTCCACATCTAAGGTAAGGGAGTCTGAATTGCCAGTGGCTGTAAAAGGCCTGTGGATCTGGAAGCTCAGTTTTATCCATTTAGAGGTATTGCATGCAGTGAGTCCTTCCTTCCCACACAGCTAAAGAACAACTCTTAGCTACAACACACATGGAAAGTGGTCTGGGGTATTTTTAAGCTCATTAAAATCAAAGAATACAATCCAAGTGATGTTTTCACTCTGGAAAGAGAAAAGGTTTACTTCCCCACCACCCCTGTAAGCTGGACAGTCCAAGGACCCTGCACAGAGGGGCCATCGGGCAGCAGGAAGCACAGCAATGCCCGGACATCAGCAGTGCCAGCAGCTTCTGGAGCCTCTCTGGTAGCTGAGGTACCTGGCGCAGTTTTCCTGTATGTGCCAGTGAGCACGAAGTTTTGTACAGCAAACATCCCCAGCCTCCCTTCTGGCCCAGCAGGAATGGTGGCAGGAATACTCACGATTTATCTCTCCTGCAGGCCCGCCTCTGAGGGCTGCCCTGCCTCCGGCGAGGGGACAGCGACTTACCCCGGGGTCTCTCCTTCATCGGAGAATGGGCACTTGAGGGTTTCAGAATCTGTGAGAGACAGGGGAGGGAAGGAAGTGGCCTTCAATAAAGGCAATGATTCACTGCAAATAAAAAAATTAAAATAAAGAGCCTCTTACAGTAGCAGGGATGGCACACAAAGAGCCTTCAGTCCCTTGGTGCTTATTCAAACCCTGCCCAGGTTAAGAGGAACTCAAAGCTGTTATCATGTGATAGCTGTTCAGGGGCCCCCTGCAAAAATTAGTTGGTGTCACCAGTTCAGTTCCCAGCTGAATACTGTCTCATCCACAGCTTTCTTCAGAGCTGGCAACAGCAAGAGATAAGAAAAATGGCTTTGAGCCTCAGCTGAAAGAAACTCAGGCAGACAAATCACCCTCTCCAGCTTTTCTCTCAACAAACAGAGGTGACCCTCTCTCAGGCTGAACTCTGACAGTGAGGCTTTTCAGTAGGTCTCCAACTTGCCCCATCCTCCAGGTCCTCCCAACATCAGAGGGCCATAAGCATTACACTCACACTCTGGACTGTTTGAAAGACCTGATCCTCCGAATTCAGCCCACTCACAATGGAAGCCCTCTGAACCAAGCAGCTCGAATTCTGTAGTAACTCAAGGGAAAGACCAGATGCAGGGCCTTCGGCCTTCAAGGGTTCAGGGCTGTGGTCCTGGCCCTCAGGCACTCACAAGGACTAGACCCAGTGTCCCAGCTCAGCACAAACAGAGAGCTGGTCCCTCTATCAAAAGCAAGTACAAAATTCAGTAAGTCATCTACCCATATGGACTTCTTCAACTCGAGCCTGCTTCAGCTGTTTGCTCTCTGGATAGTATTAAAAGCGTATGAATAGAGAAGAAGGAAAAAAACCCAAACTTAACTACATCAGTAATCAAGCCCATATGCTTAAGGTGACAGCATGGTACAAGGTGTCCCTCAAAACTCCTTGGCAGGGCAGGAGAGATGGCAGCAGAACATAGGGGCTACGATGCCACTGGCAAGGCTCACCCAAGGTCAGGGCAAGGGGGCAGGTGCCTCAGCCAAAACGGCACGTGGCTGCTACGTAGGAGCCATTCTTTAGCACAGAAGGGGACAAGATCCCAGAATAACTTGGACACAATGCCACATACATACCTCTCCTCAAGAGCCAGACCCATACTTAGCAACACACCTGCTCTGCTCTCGCTGCTGGCAGCCAGCTGGACAGGCACCAAATCTGCTTCCACCACGACCACAAACAGCTCCTCGCCCATGCCAGGCTCAGAGGCACGGTCAGGGACACCCCTCATCCCCAAGGGCAGCCAAACCCTGCAGCCCCCTGGCAGCCTGCCCTGTCTCCCCGTTGTTTCCCAATGAGCTCTTCAGTCCAACCAGCCAGCAGGGAAGCACCAGTCTGTCAGGGAGTCAATTTACTTGCCTTTCCCATGTAACCTGTTCTGTGATTTAGCTGAGGGTGGTGGACATCAGCCCCCTGGCATGTCCTGCAAGGAGAGGCAACCACTGACACAGATGTCCCATGGCACCTCTTGCAGCTCAGGTGCAAAAAGCAGAGACCTCTACCTGCGACCGGGCCACTCTTCCCAGCAGTTCCAGCCCCAGCCATGCTCATTCTTCCCAACCACCTTCTTCTGGAGTCATTGAGGAAAGCCAAGTGGGCAACAGCTCCTTGATGGCCAGGGACAAGTATGGGTTCAAGTGTTCCCCCGGCTGAAGGGGAGATCCTTCAAGTAAACAGCCATAAGGGCTTGAAAACACACCAAATCCTGGGGAAGCAGCACTGAGACAGATGCAAGCTCACTGCCAGCACACCTGATATCTGCATGACTGGGATCGGCCTGCTGACACAGAGCAAGACCCATCTCTGCAGGATGGGACAAGGCACAGCTGCCTCCTGAGCCCAACACCCACATGCACAGACCTACCTTCATCCTCATATCCCTGGCAAACTTCTCCAGCTCCTTCCTGACTTCTGTGCGCATCATTTTGGACACGTTGAGGACCAGCTGTTTCCACTCGATGGGCTGGAAGCTGTGCGGCTCGTGCGGGACGTACAATCCGATTTTGACTTTTTTGACTGAATGCAAGTACTTTTTATAGGAGTCTTCGAATTCAAAGATGAGGTCGCTCAGAGTTCGGAAAGTGAGAGGTTTGTCCATCAGATCCGATCGCCTGCTCATGCCCAGCGAGCCATAGCGGCCGTTGCAGTAAATCCCAAGCACCACGTGATGAAAATAGTTCCCTGAGAAGTGGGTTTTAAAGCTGATGGGGAATCGTTCCACGGAGGGCTGCCCATTTGTTAAGTAGCTGGGGTGCACTGCATCAAGGCAACAACGGTGCTGGGAAAGCAGCAGGTACAACTGCACCTGGAAAACATCTTCAGCAGGTTTGGGGTTTTTAACTGCCAGGGCAAAGGGCTTTCTTGCAAACACAAACTTGTTCTCACTGAGCCCAGAAACAGCCAGTGCTGCCAAAGCCCATCTCACTGCTTGGAAAATAAGATGCAATGGTTCAGACAGGGAAGAATAAGAATGACTCTTAATCACACTTAGGGGAAAGATAAAAACCTCAACACTGTTCAGGTCAGCACACCCGAAGAGAGACCACCCTCCCTAGATCTGTGGAAGTTCTCCATTTGATAGCAACATCAAACTCCCACGCTTCCAAAGGCAGAAGTGTTTACCTCCCTTTCTTGAGGGTTTGATACTTAGTTTAAGTAAACTAAGTAAAACTTAGTTTACTGAGCCTCATTTTCTCATGTCTTCAAACAGTACCAAGAGATTTGGATTTATTCCTCTCCAAGGTGACAGTCTGCCTTTCCTTCTGTAAACTGGCCCTCAGTATTGCCACTCCTCATACTGAGTGTTTTAGCATGTCACCCTTGTAACACATTGCTGAGAGGAACCAAAGGAAAGCTCTGAGATGGATAACTAATTAGATAAGCACAGAGACATGGTCAGAAACAACACTCTTAAAAAGCAAACCCTGTCCCTGGAATCACTGACTGGCCATTTCAAAGGCACCACATGCAAGGGCCAGGACCAAGCTCCATGCCAGTGCAGCGTGTGATCTCAGAGGGGAGCTACATGCAGGTCACCTCCTTGGGAGGCTGCTGGCCCGTGCCAGGGAAAGGACAGGCTGAGAATCCCTCACGCAAGCAGCTTTGCGTCAGCACCTACGTTGCACACAGCTCCCCGCTGCTAATCCCGGGACAGCTGAAACTCACCCTGGCTCCACGTGCTGGCACCTGGCCCCTGGCCCCTGGGACAGCAGGTGCCCTTCCCCTCTGCAGCTGAGGCCCCCACCCACGCCTGGGGGATGGAGGAGGGATGACCAGAAAAGGCTGGAGCAAAACGCTCCAGCCTGGGGTTACTCCAGCCAGAGGCACCTGCTGCAACCTTGGAGCCATCCCCTGAATCAGCTGGTCATGGTGCTGCCACTACAAAATACAGCAGCCCAAAAGGCAGGCACTGCCAGGATAGTGTCAGGGCATCCTGACAGATGGACGAGTGGCCTCAGCTCCCACTGAAGCTGTAGGAACCTCCTCAGACCAGGATTCTGCTCTGGGGATTGCCAGCATCCCCTCCTCTCCCTGCCTCATGCCCAAAAAGGAGGTATTCAACAGCACTGAAACAAGAGCCACTGCACAGCTGAGATATCCTGGGATGTTATTGTGACCAGCCTTCCTCCCCTGCCTGCATAGCACGGCTGCCTGACAGCTGCTGGGAAACTGAGAGCACAAAAAGCCTTTGTATCAAGACTGTAAAACACAGTTTGGGCTCAGTTCTGGTTCTGCCCAGCTTGACATGCCACCACCTCACCACCAGTGTGACTCCCTGGGCTGTTGACCCCTGCCTGCACCCCACATTTCACCTCTTCGTTCTACAGGGATGCATGCAAAGCATCCAGTGGCTCTCATCTCTCTCTAAACCATTTTCTCATGGGGATATTTCACCCAGTGTTTGTAGAATTTCACATATTTAAACTTTTGGCTTCCGGGTAAATGCAGAAACCAACTAATAAGAGGTTCATGAACTGCCCAGAATCTGAGGTCAAGAGCAAGGAGTTTCACAAACAAACAAAAAAAACAGGCCAAGAAAAACGCATTGGCACAAAACTTTCAGAACAGCCACAGGGAAGGTTTTTGGGTCCATGTCAAACATGTTTAGCTGCATTCAGTGCTAGATGTCATCAGCTTTAGCAGCCTGGAGAAAATGTATTCGAGGGTAAAGGAACAGACAACACTGTGGGCTCAGCTCACAGTGCATGCACTTCACTGTCTGTATGACCACAAGTCTGGAAGACTGTGCACAGCAGAGCACAGCCCTCCCTACCCCATACATCTGTCACCCAGCCAAGGCCATGTGCACCCACCTGCTACCCCACTGCCATCACCCTGCAGCGACTGCCAAAGCCCACCCCAATACCACCTACACCAACACAGAACAGAAACAGCTCTATGTGCCTTAGGTGGTCTCACTGGATTACTGCTGCCTCAGGACTAGCTTCTCCAAGAAAAATACCTGCCCCCCCACCATCAGTAGATGATTTATAATTAAAGATTATAAATAAACTGCAAGGGCAGAATGGGCCCTAGTGCCATTATGTCAACTGGAAAACTCAGCACACACTCACCTCATTTAAAAGGTCACCTTGCTTCAGGCCTTAAAAGGTGCATCCTGTGTACATCAAAGTCACGTTACAATAATTTGTGTCCTACAGACTGATTCTTGCAAAAGCCCATTGTATTTATCATTCTGTGTAACTGAAAAAGCACTATCTTTTATTAACACCTATGAAGCTTTCAAACATCGCCACTATTTTTCCCCATCATTATGAAAGGGTTTTCTCTCTGCTCCCCCAGTGCCTTTCTATTAATTCCATACAAAGCTTTGGTGGCCACCCGCCATACATACACACTTCTGCCACGAGGTCTCAGAGAAGTTGCAATTTAATCTCATTATACAGTTAGTAGGAGTAAAAGAATCTTTTGAGGGCAGAAATTACCCACCATCAAATAACCCAGCAACAACCGCTGTGGAAATTAACCTTTAGGTACAGGTTGCTTCTGCTGAGGGACTGGTTAATGAGAGTCCCCACCCGAGATGAAATACGCAGCAAATGGGCTGGAAAGGCACGTCAGATCTTCCCCTCTGTCCATGCATCATTATTAATAGCTTTTCCTTTCTGCTCTGCCCAAGGAGAGCTGTATTGTGGCAAACAAAAGGCAACCACACAGCAATGCTGCAGCTGTAATCACACTTTTGAGCTGGGACTGTAACTGCAGGATGGAGAGTCGGGGAGTAAATTACATGTCACAATAGAGAAGCAGTGCAGAGCAGGAGAGGGCAAAAGCAGCTGCAGCAAAGCTCAGTGGCCTCCTGATCCTGGGTCTTCATGTCAATCAAGATGATGGAGCCAGGCTCTTCTCTGTGGTGCCAACCAACAGCACAAGAGGCAACAGGCAGAAACTGAAGCACAAGAAGCTCACAGGTCAGGCACAGAAGAGTCCCAGTGAATGGGTAACATCAGCCCTGAGTCCAGTCACTAGAGGGGCTCTGCAGGACTCCATCCTCAGCCCAGATCTCCTCAACATCTTTATTAACAACTTGGACACAGAACTCAAGGGAATAAGTAAGTTTGGGGACAGCACCAAACTGGGAAGAGCTGTTGACTCCTTCAAGGGCAGAGAGAGCCTGCAGAGAGATCTCAACAAATTGGGGAGATGGGCAACCACCAACCACACAAAGTTTAACAAGGGCAAGTGCTGGAATCTATACCTGGAAAGGGGCAGTGCTTCAAGTCTTAAGAGCCCAGCAAGGGTGTTTTTTGCTGAAGTCTGGTCAAGATGGCCACAGAAAACTACAGCGTGTCTGGTCCTCCCCCCTCCTGCCACTCCCAGGGGCTGGGGCCATGAGCAAGTGCCACTGGGCAGCAGCGAGCTGGAGGGATGGCAGCAGGCTGGGAGCAAGGAAGCGGCTTTAGTTACATCTGCAATGCTGAAGTTGCTAGCACAGAACAAGATGTGGAGCAGGAGGAAAATCAACCTCACACTTCAAAACCATCTGATAAGGCTTCAGTAAAACCAGAAGAGCTGTTTTTCCAAGCAACTGCTCAGAGGGCCTCCAACCACCAGCAGTAAACACTCAGAGAGGTTTCCAACAGGAGTCAGGCAGCATTTCCCATGGGCTCGGGATTGCTTACTGTGAGGCAGAGTGCTACTGAGCCTCCATCTGGATATTGCCTACACAGAGGGCCGAGTTCCCCCTGGCAGCTCCAGTGTCCAGGTAGGAAAGGCTCAAGCATCTGGTTCAGCTTCCCAAAGCGGGACTGCCAGGCTGACATCCCCTGGATTGGGAAACCTACTCTCCAGTGCCTGGCTGCAGTCAGAGGTGACTATCTAAAAATTAGACCATGACAATGTAAGCAATTAAAAGCTCTCTCCCAGCTCTTCACAGCTACCAGAGGGGCTGTAGATATTCAGCAGGATCCTCCTTTCCCATATTTCAGTTAGCAAATGGGTCAAGTTGTAGACAAGCATGCAGGAGGCAAAGAGGAGCACTACATGGACATCAATATCCTGCAATGACTGCAAGAAGCTCTCCCCCTTACCGAAAACACTTGCTCCCAGCCCAGGGATGTACCTGCTGGGCTGGAGGAGATGGATGGACCCAGGTCTCCATTGGTGATAAAGTGATTGCATCCACAGAAGGAATAGTGCAGAAGCTGTTGAATAATTTCTCACTCCTGAGACACTTTCGCTCTTCTCTTCCTTGTTTGATGATATTATTGGCCAAGGGGGTCTAATACCCTGTGCGGGTCCAAGCGTTACCTCACATGAACTGGGAGAAGGATGCTGAAGGCAACAGGAGTGAGTTATGCTCAGCCAACGCGGATGCGCTCCGATAAACTCCCCGAGGAGGGATGCAGTGTGCAGCTTCCCTCTCCCCTGCTGATATTTTGCTCTCCAAGTTTTAATAAAGCGAATGCAGCACAGAGAAAATTCCCTTGGCACTTTCTGGTTTACTATTCCCTTTCATGAGCTCAAATCAATTGGATCTTTGCTCAGAAAGAGTGGGCTGAACGCACCATTACTCAGCTGATTTACAACTGAACTGAGAAATGCCCTGGGGAACGCAGCAGGAGGAATGCTTCTGGTTAGGCACTGACAAGTAGATCATGTAAGCAGAAAGATATGAAGCCAGTTCAGACAGCTACACAGAGAAAAAGAGCTGTGCAGACTGCTGCAAAATAATACTGGAAGATCTGTTTGAGCTTTCAGTCATCTCAGAGCAGCTGCTTCCTTGCTGCATGCAGACAGGGCAGCTCAGTACTTTACCTCACTGCCCTATAAAAACGCTCCAAGATCAAGTGCATTGGCAATTATGCAAAACTTAATTCTGCACCAAGAGGGATTATAGAAGCATTTTATAAGAAGTCACACAGTAAATTGCACGAGCCAGCAAGCAGCTCAATTAAAGCAACATCTCGCTAAGCCGCTCTGCGCGAGCCAGCCTTTGAAGGAAGGCTCGCGCCGAGGGTCCGCTGGAGTGGGCTGTGCTTTTTCAGTATCCAAGCAACACTCAAGGCCTGCCAGCACACAAATTACAAGCAGTACCTTATTTCCAGAGACATGGCATGGTACAAGAAGTTAACACACACACAGGAGGGCTGCTCAGCTCAGGCCTGTGTGAAGGCACTAGCTGGATACTCGGGAGAGGATAAGCACATCTTCTCTGGACAACACCTGACCTAGGAATGCTGCTGGCCTCACTGTCTGCATCCAGAGGGCAATGCTGAAGATCAAAACCTCATGGCTGACAAAAGTCAGCAAACTTCCCCACGTGCCACGACAAAGATGCCTCCCAAAACCCCTCATGCTGTACATGCATCACGGCACTACGAGGTTCCATATGGGCACAGGCTCCGTACCAGCCACTTCTCAGACACACAAATTCAGGTGGCCCACCCACTCACCACTGCGACACTCTTTGTGTACCCATACCTCAAGCAAAATACCTGGGGTTTGTACTGCAGGAATCTTCTAAACTTTAATGCATCTCTTACTGGACCACCAGCCAGCAGACAGTCCCTGCTCTCACACAGAGACTTCCAACACAGGAAGCAAAAGTCCTAGAAAGATAACTCTGTCCCATACTCCCCCCTGGCTAAACCTTCTCGATTTTTAAAAAAAAAAAAAAAGCTTGCCATAAGTTTGGGTTTTTTTAATTAGCATCTAGAGACAGAAAAATTCATATGTCTCTTAACTCTGAAGAAACTTTAAATGACAACAAATAGTATAACATACAGCTTTCAAATATTTTGCTTCCTTCTCAAAAAAAACCCCAAAACCACCAAACTGAACCCACAAGTCAGGTTTGAGGCAAGCAGAAAAACCAGCAACAACACTTCTAGGTTATCATGGTTATCTGTAGGCCCCTAATCATCCTTTGCTCCCCTGATATATGGAATATTCAGTTCTCTGCTAGAAATACAGCACTGCAAGCCACACTGACACTGCAGAGCATCATCAACTCCACCTGGGGATTATTCCCTGCATCCCTTTCATCCCCAAACAGTTTGGGACACAACCCTGACACAAGGGCAAGCATAACAGATCCACTAACATCATTTCAAGGGAAACTAGTTAATGTAAACTTCTGGACTTCAGGAAAGCTTTCAATACTGTTACTCACAGTATTCTCTTGGACAAAATACCCAGCATACAGCTAGAGAAATACACAACACAATGGGTGAGCAACAGGCTCAAAGGTCAGACACAAAAGGTTACAGCAAATGGGGTTACATCAGGCTGGCAACCACTTGGCAGTGGGGTTCCGCAGGGCTCCATTTCAAGGCCAGTTCAACATCTCCACAAATTACCTGGGTGCAAGACTCAAAGGTATGCTTGGTAAGTTTGCTGATGACACAGAACTGGGAGGAGCTGCTGACTCCCTTAAGGGCAGAGAGGCCCTGCAGACAGACCTCGACAAATCAGAAAGTTGGGCAATCACCAACCTATGAAGTTTAACAAAGGCAAGTGCCAGATTCTGCACCTGGGACAGGGCATGCCTGGTTGTGTGGACAGAATGGGGAATGAGAGGCTGGAGAGCAGCACCACAGAGAGGGAATATAAGTCAGCAGCGCCCTGGCAGCCAGGAGGGCCAACCCTGTCCTGGGGGGTATCAGGCACAGCATCGCCAGCTGGGCAAGGGAGGGGATTGTCCTGCTCTGCTCTGCACTGGGGTGGCCTCACCTCGCGTGCTGGGGGCAGTTTGGGGTGCCACAATATAAAAAGGATATAAACCTATTAAAGAGTATCCAAAAGAGGGCAGTGAAGATGGTCCTTGAGGGGAAGCCTCACAAGGAGTGGCTGAGGTCACTTGGCTTGTTCAGCCTGAAGGAGATTGAGGGGAGACCTCATTGCAGTTACAACTTCCTCGTGAGGGGAAAAAGGGGCAGGCACTGATTTCTGCCCTGTGGTGGCCAGTGACAGGACCTCAGGGAATGGCCTGAAGCTGTGTCAGGGGACGTTTAGGCTGGATATTAGGAAAGGGTTCTTCATCCAGAGGGTGGCTGGGCACTGGAACAGGCTCCCCAGGGAAGTGGTCACAGCACCAAGCCTGACAGAGTTCAAGAAGCATTTGGACAACACAGGGCCTAAACTTCGATGGTTCTTGTGGGTTCCTTCCAACTCAGGATATTCTATGATTCTGTGATTTCTCCTTCTGGAAGGGTTTTGAAGGGGGTTTGAGTCTCTTGTTGACATCAAGCCCCCAGGACCCCGATACCTCCAGCTGCAAGCAGAGCCTGTCAGCATTCCCAAGGGAAGCCCTGTCAGCCAGAGCCACCTCTCAGACTCAAATCCGAGGCCTATCCCTGGCGCACGTTGCTCAGCCCACATCCCCTTCCCACTCCCCAGCAGCCATCCCTTCTCACAGACACTACCTGCCAGGCTCTGCTGGCTCCTTCTCCCACGGGAGGGGGCAGCAGCAGCCAGCAAAACGCCACAGAGACATCCCAGGAGATGGTTTGCTTCGGGGCTTATTTTGGGTCGGCGTATGTTTTAAATGAAACTTGATCATTTCTGACGAGATGTGTTCCTGCAGCCCTGCCTTGCCCTCCTCCAGTGTTTTAGGATGGTGCAGGTTGATTTATCAGTGACAGCACAAGAGGGCGGAGAAGCAAGTCAATGTCTAAATGACTGAAGACTGAGTAGGAAGCAAGCATTATGTTAAGGGGAAGTTCAAATATTTAACTATAATACACGTATTTCTGCACAAAGCTGTGGGTTGGGAGACAAAACCTAACACGACTTGGCCATGTAAAACATCAGACAAACACAGAACAGAACCCACGCTCCTCGGGTGTTACCAAGCTCCAACAACCAACAGAGAAATGCTAACAAAGAAAACGAGGATTGTGTAGACAGGTACTTATCTGGGCACTTTGGGTCACATCCTGACATGATGCAGATCACCAGGGCAGGAGGCAAAGTCTGCATGGCCAAATCACAACACTTGTGACCTGGGCACACGGCATCCCAACTCCTACCTACAAACCCAGGCATTTCAGCAACTTTAGTGATCGATACCAGGGCAGCCCCCCAAGCTGCTGTCACTCACCTTTGGCTGCAACCCTCTCAAACACCATCCAGGAGGGGCAATGTATTAAACAGAGCTGCAGTGCAAAAAGTCACAGGCATGTGAAAGGATACATCCCCAGGATAACTGCTTCAAGGCATTTGATAGGTAAGGACTCCCTGGTCATTTCTTTTGCTGTCTCCATTAACCTAGAACAGAAACAAAACGGTTTTCAGTCCTTCCAGCTAGAGTAATCAAAGAGTCCTCTCGTAGAGCGGGAGCCAGGCACCTCCAGTTCTTATCTCAGCAAGAGCTGGTGAACTTGATTCTCCCCTTCAGTGACTTGCCAGAGTCCTCTTGACTTCTGGAGGATGACTGGAGCGGAAAAAAAAAGGAAGATAAAAAAAAAAAAGATTATTTGGCATCCCAGTGCCTTCCACCTCTGAAGGTGGATGGGAGGAATGCAGTCCTCTCTGCCTCTTGCAGCAACTCCATGAGCATCACCTCAGACTGTAACACAAAGCCCCACTGAACTGCACAAGCTGGCAGTCAGGGAAATCCCAGGGCAGGACTGAGTTTAGCTTATTTTCAAAACAACCCTGGCTCTCCTCTGGCGAGAAAAAAAACCAAACCAAAAACGAACCAGGAGAGGATGGTTACATAGCCCCCTGAAAGCTACAAATGCCTCCATAATCCCATAGCTATGGCTGCAGACCAGAATTTATTGCCTTTTTATAAAGCCTGCTCTGCAGAAAGCTCCACCAACACAGACACTTCACACCACTGCAAGCTGAGTTATTGTCTTGCTGCTGCTCCACATCTCCTGTGGACAGGGAAAGTGGCAAATTCCACACAATTTCCTGCAGGAGTGCAGGAAACTATTCATGCCCAGGCTTTTGCACATTCACAGAGTTTAGTTACATTCTAGACTGTATCTTTGGAGTACTATTATTTGACAGGGACACAACACCATGACAAGCAACAAGCAACCTCACGTCAGCTGAGAAAGCCGTTGTGCCAGACTGACACTGCACTATTAACCTAGTAGGTAACCTATCCCCTTCCACAAACAGATCCTGAAATCCTGGACAGTTTGGAAAAAAAAAAAATACTGGAAGGAGCCTAAAAAAGGCCAGAAGAGGCACATCCAATGACACACCAAAAAACTGCCCCCTAAAAAAGGCACAGCTGAAAACTAAGCCAAAGGATAACTTCTTCTTAGATAGTCTTCTCTATCCATATCCTTTCCCTGGGAAGAGCTTTTGTAAACAGATCCCTACTGTAAGGAAACACAGCATTAAATGACAAAAATATTTGTATTAGAGAAGATTATGAAAATATGCATCCAAACCCATCAGAGTCTGTTTCCCCCACTTTCTGATTCACCCACCTCATGCATTTTAAACCTTGTATTGAGTGCAAGTGACAACAGAGCTTCCACTGCTATTACAGCCTGTCACAGCCATTCCATGTCCCATTTATCTAAGTTAGAAATTATCTTTTCATTTGTAAACAACCACCCCTTACACTCTGCCTGCAGTACAGAAGACTAATTAGACTTTGCCTGCCTCCTCCACACTCACAATCAGTCACAGAACCCCACAGAACTGCTGGAAGCACAGAGCAGCCCCGGCCAGGGCACACAATGGGGCTCCTTCATCCCCCACAGAGGCTCCCCAGTGCTGGTCACCACAGTGGCCACTGCAAAGCCCCGTCTCTGTCTCAGAAGCGTTACGTGCAGATGAGGCGTGGGAGGTAACCATAAACAAGATAATCCATTGAATTTCCTATTACCAAAAAAAAAACCCATAAAAAGACAGCTGATTATGAACGTGCATCATGAGGAAAAATGTCAGCTTGTAAAGTTATTTATCTTCAAGCTCTTTAGTGTGACCTATGCCTGGTTAACACAGTCTGAGGGGTAGGGGCAGGGCCAGCATCTCCTCCTCAGGCACACACAGTAACCTACACCTGGATCCAGGAGCTGCAGCGGGACCTGGCAGCTCAGAAACACAGAAACACCTCTGGAGCAGGACAGTGATGAGGGTCTGCACGAGGGGAGCACCGCTCAGGAGGCACCACCAGTGCTCAGCAAACCAGCACCCACCTGCAGCCCTGGGGCAGGCTGTGCCCTCACACACATCCATCCTGGAATCCCGGGGAATACTCTGCAAACAGTTTGCTTCCGCTCTGCATTTACAGCACGGACCGCAGGGTTTATGTGCATGACCCAGTTCAAGAGCCACTGAGAGTTCTTCCACTTTTAACAAGTTTGAGTCAAAGCATGGGCTTAAACCCTGTGTTTGTATTGGAAGCAGAGCCTCTGGAGAATCCCCAAGCCACTGCTCTGCCCAAGGTAGCACAAGCCAAATCTAAATCACTCCTCACAGATTATTTTTCAGTCTACTTTCAACTGGCTTCTCAAAAGCCTGGGAACCCACTAGCTAATCTATCCTATACTTAACCTTGCATCTAAGAAGGTCCCCTAATGTTTAAACTAAATCCTTCTCTTTTTGCAAATTAAATCAGGAGCTATTTCTGCTCTCCACAGTGGGTATGGAGACCATTTATTATCTCTCCTCTTGCTACAGACATTTGTATATGCAAAAGACTGTAATCTACCCTCTCCTCTGTGAACATGAGAAAGCAGACACCAATTTTTATTTAATTCTTCCCTCACTCTCCCAGAAAGCTTCTCCTTTAGGTTATGATTTTAGGACAATGTTTCTTTCAATTTTGGAATCCCTTCAACTTCTCACAGTCCTTTGGCTAAGGCCACAACAGTACAAACAGACCAATTTCCTTCTGAATCCATCTTTCGGTGTGCGTTTGCAACCAAGTCAGTGTGCTGTTGGCTTTTCCCTGTTGGCCCACACTGAATTGGGTTCTGGTGGTTTTTTGGTGGGTTTTTTTTGTGGGTTGGTTGGGAAGTTTTTTTTGTTAGGGGTGGGGATTTTTTTGCTTGGGCTTTTTTGGTGAATTTTGTTTGGTTTCTTTAATTCTTTTAAGCTCATATTCTTCTTTGCAAAACTAGCCTTTTGTTCTCCACAGCTGGCTATTCCCAAACCCTCCTCTGCATTTACCCTCATTAAATTATCTCCTGTTTGTTCCAGCCCAAGAGATCACTCAATATCCCAATTTCACTTTTCAAAGCCTGGTCACTTTGTCCAGCCTGGACTGCAAACCATCCATCAGCAAACAATTAGTCTTACCCATACCACTAAGAAAAAACTGAGCTGGGACAGACACTGCACACTTCAACTCACAATCTCTGCTAGGAAAGATTGATAAAGTGACACTTTCTACGTGCTGCCTTTCACCAAGTTGGGTCCTTACATTAAATAGTTTTATTTAGACTCAAAGTGGCCTTATCAAAAGCCACACTAAAACAAGAAGTTACTATACCCACGTCTTCTCCCTGGTTGACAAAAGCTCTTTCACCCTCATAGAAGGAAATTCTCAGAAACAAACCATGCCCAACAACATTAATGTTGCCTTTCCCTTCCCTTGAACTGCAGATAAACTCAAAGTTCCTAGACTTATCTTTTTAAAGGCTGCTATCTTTGCCTTCCCCAGCACCCACCCTCCCCATGCTCCCTTATCACAAATATTAATAGTTGGAGGCTGCTTGTCAGCTCTCTAAGGGATCTATGGCAAATGACCTATGGCAAATGACAGACCATTCAGCTCATTTGAAAACAACTCCTTACAGGTACTCTTTGATTTGTCCTTTCCCCCTTTTCTCTAACTCCTAAATTCCTATCACACTGTCTCAGACATTAATAATGACCAGAAAGTCTGCACAGTTAAACTTGTGAAAGGAGATTTAAGGAAAGCAGAAAAGAATTTTAAAATAGCATCAAGCATTTCAATCCCCTGCCTTAGCAGAGTTTGCTTCTGGGATTTTCCTTAAATCTTGACAGTTACCTGAAAAGATTTCACATGTATAGCTATTCTTTACAGTCTTATACCAGACAGCTGGGAATTCTGGTAAAAAGAGTCACCCTCTCCCCACACTCCAGTGAGCATGGGGGCAGCCCATCTCTTCCAGGAACTTAGGGGAGACTGCTACAGTCAAAGACAAGCACCTTGCAGCTTCCCTTTGTGGCATTTACACCACTGTCTGACGTCTGCCAGGCAGATCTCTATTCCAGACCACAGTGAACACTTCTGCCTCTAACAAATGTAGCCAACAGGAACAGGATGCTTGTTCCTCCCTCAAGATCTAGTCCCTGGCAGACAGTGATATTTCCTTGTTAATTGATTCAAATTTATTTCAGTGTTTTCAGGAGCCCACCAGGACTATCTCCTTTGCTTTCTGCAGTAAGAGAGGCCCTGAAAGGAGTTGACTTTGCCTCTTTAGGATGCTTTCTGTTTAAAAAGGCAGTGTCTAAAGACAGCTCATGGGAACCATGGATTCCTTTTGCTCCCAGATTTTTCACTTGGGCACCCAATTTCATATACAGGCTAGAAAAATCTTAAAACCTTTCAGCATGCCTAGAACTGGAGGATCTCACCAGCTGGCACTGATCATACTGGAGTCCCTTCAGAGATGACCATGCTTAGGAGAGGCTCCCCATTACCTTCACCAAAAAGACTCCTACAAGACTGAATAAATGTTTTTATTAGTGAGACCCTTCAGCACATTTTTTCCACAAAATTCTCCTTGCACGGGCACATGTACTTTGTATGAGATCCATAAAATCTCCCTCTCCCAAGTTTTTCTAAGGCTCCTGACAGTTTCATTCATGATAATGAAGCCAAGAGAGAAGAGAAAGGCACCAACAAGAGCAAAAGGAGATAAAACAGCAGCGTAAATCTTGCGAATCTTCTCAAAAACAGTGTTTCAGGAGCAAAAGCATTTCCACCACATGCTGAACAGCACACCGTATCTGTTACGTTCCCCCTTTGTGCGAGAGAGAAGCAGATGTTCAAATGCCATCTGCAGTCTATTGTCTGGAAATAGTATGAGCCCATTTTTCTTTACAGCCCCATCAGTGTTCCCTAATAACATGGTGTGTGGAAACAGTATGATTTCCTGTCTCCCCTTCCCTGTTATTTGCTTGCATCGTTGCCACGTGACAGCTCCTATCGCGCTCCTTTATTGCAATCGATTACACATTTTTATATCTGCAGCCACTGAACGTCTCTCACTCCTCACAGAGCAGCTTCTGGGCTCTGATTTCTCAAAGACCACAGAACCCACCCAAACATCCGTTTCTGCTTCAGTTGTAGGTCCCCTGTTCAGCTGGCACTTAACTGGAGGGGACAGTACAATACCGCACCTCACCAGATACTCTGTGGAGGACAAAGAGATTTGTTTCTCACTGTGCCTCACGCCTGCATCCTAGAACAGAAGCTGCCAGAGGGCTTATCTCTCCTTGTAAACCCAGGAGTAACAGCTTGTTGACATTGAATTCACAGTTACAGATATTACTAGATATCCAGGCACTTTTTTCCTAAAGCTCTTACATGATCTAAGCTTGGAAGTTTTAAAAAGAATGGCTATGTCAGTCAAAAGTACCATTTTTTATCAGACTGGTAGTACCAACAAAAGTCGTAATATAGGTTTAGCCAGCATAATCCTGCATGGGAAAAGGAAAACCAGTCCTACTGGTGTCTGAAACATTCATATCACATGCATGCACACATGGATCAGCAGAGCTGAACTTCACAGGGTGTCCTTCACCTACTTAGCACAAAAAGGTACATCATGAAGCCAGTGAAGGGCACTGCCCCAGGTTAGGATACCTGTATTAGCAAAGCACTCCTATGGCGGATGTAGCTACACCTGTAAATTTGGATTTTGTGCAAATACAGCCAACTCAGGAGAGGTGAGACCCAGACACATTTTCAGACACAGTTTGCCTGCACAACAAGAACAGCACACAAAGTTTACAGGTTCACAGCTCTGCCACCCTGACTCACACAGCTACGCCAACAGAAATCTAACGTTTCCAAAAGTGCTATCTGCAGTCTAGACAAATCCACATGGTGTCTGACACTCTAAAAGTTAAGCTGATAATAAGAGTGACTTTTTCTTAAAGAGATTGTAAATACTGAGTTATAGCAAGACTATATCCCTTAATGAGTTCCTATAGATAATTTATGCTATTCCTCCTACACTCAGCCACGCATTTTTATTTTCTCATACATCACACTGATGCTGGCAGTAAATCTCTACAATATCTAGTCCTCTCTCCATAATAGAAAAACTCATTAATATGCCCCAGCTGCTTTAGGACACTTTCACATGAATTTATGAATATTCAATTTCCATCTAGTACTCAGCTTCTTTGTGTCCAGCCACTGCTGTCTTGAAGAGAGGCTGCCAAAGATCTCGTAATACTTTCATTAGCTTTGAGCCCTCACATTATGAAATCAGCAATATGTTTAGCATCAATAAAGCTCTGGGAACAGCCTCATTTTTCAAGAGCCAGTGGCAATTGGAGGCTTTCAGCATCTTGCCCGATCAACTTGCAAATGGAAACTTTGTGTGGCAGCAAGTGAGGCCTTTCACACCACAGAAATGGCTCAGAGCAGCTCCTGTCACCTCAGCACAAGATGCCTGTCATTGCCATACTGGGAGCAGATTTCTTGCAAAGGGGAACACACCTCTCAGGAAAAAAAAAAAATGGGGTGTAGGTGATTTTTCAGCTTTGATGAAAACTGACCTGCACACCAGATGAAGAAAAGGAAAGTTTTCATGCACACCTCAAAATTACAGAGCAATCAACGCAGTATTCACACAGAATCACAGAAGCTGGGGCTGGAAGGGACCTCTGGAGATTATCTATCCAACCCTCCTGCTAAAGCAGGTTCATTTAGAGCAGGTTGCACAGGTAGGTTTTGAGTATCTCCAGAGCAGACTCCATAGCCTCTCTGGGCAGCCTGTCACCCTAAAGGTAAAAATTTTTTTCCTCACAGTCAGATGGAACTTCCAGGTTCAGTTTCTGTCCATTGCCTCTTGTCCTGTCACTGGGCACCACTGAAAATAGTCTGGTCCCATCCTCCTGACTTGGCCAGGTGAATTTTAAAAGATCTGAAATCTAAACCAGAAACTGTAAGTTTTGTAAAAACAACCGGAATTTTGGTTTCATAAAAATGACAGGAACTTCAGACAGTCTTGCATGCGTTCTCCTTCTCAAAATTGGAGAAACCAAGACAGGCAAGTGTTGGAGCCCTACAGCAGTACAACAGGATCTGGGCAGCAACACGTGCTCCTGACAGCTCCACTCCTCCCAGCACTCCCATCTACCCAATCCTGGAGCAAAGCAGCACAGGTCTCAGGACTTCACACTGCTCCAGTCCAGCACACATCATGTTCAGGCAACTGTGCCTGGAAAGCTGGCAGCCCCTGAGGGGTTGGAGCATTTCCATGGTCTCCATCCTTAACTCCACTGAAGTCCTGCTGCCACCCCATTCGAAGAAGTTCCTAGCAGCAACAAGACAAGGAGAGGAGTCAGACACTCGTCCCCAGGCAAACTCTAAGGCAGATAAGCAGAGGAAATGGCTCCACTGGGGAGAGGATTCAAAGCCACAGGCACATCTCCAGCTGCAAGCACTGTATCTGTTCCCTTCTAGGAAAGAGCACCATCCTCGAAAGGCAGGCTTTTATCCAGTGCAGGAAGATGACGACCTTTTAAGTGGTAAGTGCTGAGCATAATTCATTTTCATCCTTCACTTCCTTTGAAAAAAGTAATGGGACAAATTTAAAAATGACTGAGCAGCTTGAAAATTGGTTTAAGCTTCTGTAAACCCATCTATCATTCAAGGCACAAGATTTGTTTTAAACTAGTTCCACCAGAGCAGTGAACATTAGATAAAGGAGGTGAGAAAGATTGCTGTCAGCAAGATGAAAACCTGAAGCACAAAGCTGAGATGGGAACTGGAATTTTAGAGTGAGGGACCATTAGATTAATGACAGAGAGCTGGGAAGAGCTAGAGACAGACCAGTCTATGGGAGTAATTACATTCTGCTTATCTAAATTTCACCCTAAAATAAAAGCATAATGTTGTCAACACCCTTCCTGCCCTAACCTGCTAATTTATTGGGTTCTGTTAAAGAGATGTCCTAAGTATGCTGCAGTTCTAATGTGCAAGAGACCCCAGTTCTCTGCTGCCAGGCTCCCTGGGCACACGTTCATACTTGCACTGCACAACTCATCACCAACCAGCACAAGTCCACCACATGGAAGGAGCAGCAAGATGAGCAGCAAGGGAGAAGCACGGACACAACTTAAACAGTCCATTGTGATCCTTCAGGGAAAATGACTGTGCCCAGGATGTCAAAATTCCTGCTGCATTTTGCACAGCTAATCTCTTCCTACCACCCACAAAGGGCATTACAGCACAACCAGAATATCAGGACTTAATCAGTTTTCAGAAAAACAGCCCAGCCCTCCCAGCCCAACACCAATAAGCAGAGAGTTTTCCCACCCCTGTGCATGCAGCTCTGGCCTGCAGCCAAGCAGTTCCCACACAGCTGCTGAGCAAGAACAGCCCCTTCCACTTGTTGGCTCTCGATGGTCCATTTGCCACCCGGCAGCAAGCTGGGACACTCCTCACAAAGGCAGCAACACAGGCAGCTTTGGCCCTCCCACAGAAGCTGTGGCACAGAGGAGACAGCCCTCCCATGCCATGGTGCTGCAGTGCTTAAACGCCAGGTGATCAGGGACAAGGGCACTAGAGCAGCTCCAGTGACACTTACCCACTTAGAGGTCTGGTTTTTCTGATCTCGAAGAACTGTGTTCCCGTGTGATTGTATCTGTATTTCGTCTGTCAAAGGAAAGTAACCTGAACAGTCAAACAATAAAATAACACTGCTCAAAAGGTGAATTCCAGTTCTGAGTTCCTGCTGAAACACAAAACAGGCAGTAAAAGCCATTGACTCCCAGATATGAAACACTGGCACATGAAATAAAACAAAACTTTTCACTTGTCTTTTAATATGATCTATTAACAGCAGTAGGTACAGAGTCAGGTATTAAGGTTGTCCATCTAAATGACACTCAGATTCAGCATTTGAAGGTTATAAATTCTCTTTTCCACTAAGTCCCACTCATTACTATGTTGCAAGTTTGAAAAAAAGTCTCGCACTTGGACAAGAGAAAGCTTTCATAGCCTACCCAAACCAATCAGCATAATCCATGGTCTGAAAAAATTTATTTCCTTTAGAAGTCTTTTAACTCCATCGGCCACGTAGCTCACCTATGACCTGTAAACCAAAACCATTGCAGGTGCATCCATTTACAGTTAGGAAATATAAATCATTCTTTATAAAATACAGTGTTCTTGAAATGAAAACAACCAGCTACATGCAAATCAAGGTCATTAGTTAACACTACGAGTACAGCAGAAAAGTTCATCACAAATGATGCCAGATGATGCCTAATCTTGGTACCACTTGCCTAGAAGCACAGGCTGCCATGCAGCAGCCACCAAAAGCAGTCTCTTCTCTGCTCCTTGAGCATTGCTGTTCAAGCAGTAATGCAATAAATCAGACCAGGAAACCAATCCATTCGTAAAAACAAAAGCAAAACAAAAAAACCCAACAAAGCTTTGCAAAAAAAAGTTATCACACTGCCCTTACTTTTGCTAGGTTACTTTTCCAGTTGAATCTCTTTTCTAACCTAGTTCCCAAATTCTATTCCCATTAGAATGTTCATGCCAGCAAAGCTGGCAATACCAAGGCAGATACCAGGGCAGAGGCAGGTGACCCCATGGAAGCAAAAAGCTGCTTGCAAGGCATAAATAGCACAGCTGCTGGGCATATAACCATAGCCTAAATAAAAACTCCAGCTCTCAACAGGATGCTCTGAACTGACTTCAATTAGAGTTCAGAATTCTCCACAAACAAGGCTTTACTTCCCTCCTGCCTTCAAAACCTAATTCATGAGGCCCTTTCAGGGTGCTCTGCACAAAGCATACATCCTCTTTCAGCCCTCAAAGGAAGCCCAGACACTGCTCCCCAGCCCACTTTGAAGCTTTTCTGAACACAGATCCAAACCCTGTGCCTGCTACATATCAGAATGGAGCATTTCAAAACCACTACAGGGTGAGGTGGGGGATAATGTAATTTTTGGAGCTCTGTATGACACGGTATCCTCTCTGGGACAATCCCAGTGAGCAATAAACCTCTTGTCCTGGCCAAGTGGCTGACATAAGGAAGAGAAATGCACCGTCCCCCTGCAGAGCAGGCAGGCCCCAGCCTCCCTCCCCACAGCAGCTGCTGCAGCTCCAGGCCCGGCTGACGCCTTGATCCCAACCACGACTCCCCACCAAGCCAACCGCGCCTGCTATTTTTAGATGTTCTTCCAGCTGCCACCCATATCCTTTCTTAATCCTTACCAGGACTTTACACTCAT